>NW_027513431.1:0-195620 GCF_048772815.1 Callospermophilus lateralis
TGGTACCTACAGATGTGAGGATGGCCAAATACCAGGAGAGCTCTGAATAGGGTCCTTTCCTGAGAAAGCAGGTAGTGGTTCACTGCTGGCTCCTGACAACTTCACAGAGTTGGCCAAGGAGACCAGATCTGAGATAGGACAGGCCATTTGGGGGGAACATAGTTTGGCCCACCACTCAAAGGACACTCCGGATAGTCACAGAGTTATATGGGGGAAGGATGTGCCTTTGTGGGTGTGATTCAGGTTTTGTCTCATGATCTGAGAATAGGTAGGAAAGGTGGTTTGTTTGATTTGGAGTGGACTTCTTCTAGTAAGTAGTTTGACAAGGCGAGTGTTTCTATGTCTGTGTATCCACTGTGTCCGTGGTTGTAGATATTAGAAAAGAGAATGCAACAATTGATGTGTCCTGTATAGTAGAAAGATTCCCAGCATTCATCTTGCCCAACTTATGAATGAACTGAGGCTTGCCTTATCCATGGGCAACACCTGCTATCTTCCTAAGTTTCTGTTTCCTTCCGAAATTCTAGCCACTCTCCAGAATAGGCTCATGGTTTTGTGTCCAAGATATGTACCACCTCCAAGATCTGTGACATGGCCATGTACTGGATAGCTGAAGTGAATGGCGAGCATCTCAGAAAACTCAGATATCAGTGTGACCAAGAAAGTCTCAGTGGAGAAACCCTGCTTTGGGCCTTTTGCTTATCAATTGTTCTGTTGCCCTGAATGTCAGGAAGGTCTTTGCCTAAGGCCACCCCATTGTGAAGCCTGAAGAAAACAGTTTTCAAATGCAAATGAATGGGCATCACCTGTTGCTCTTTGCTTAATTGCTTTGGAAAGGAATGTGTCTGAATAAACCTCGTGGCCCTGTGTGAGGTTGTGGCTTAGATTCTCAGCACCTGATTTATGTAAAGAGATATGCCATGAGTGCACCCAAAACCACAATGGCCAAAAGAGCAGTTATTGTGAATGAAGTTTCTCACATTCATTTGTAAGTTTCCTGACCCCCATCAAGTGTTAATAGGGATCCTTTGGGTCAAATTATTTATTCAAAGCCCTGCAGAGGCTAGCCCATAGGTTTTTGGGTTTTCTCATGACTCCAAATCATATAAAGAATCTATACCTGACAGTCAGTAGGCCTCAAATTGGAGATGCAGAGCAGTATTAACACCTGGCCTATTTGATAACTCCTGGTTCACAGGATAGGTGTCCAGGCCACCGTGAATTTAGGCAAATGAGGGGCTAGAGAGCTTATTTTTGAGACTGTCTTGGGCTGCACCCCTCATGGAAAACTCCAGCCAGAGTTTATGATTAGTGTCTATATGATGGCCATGTGGGAGTGTTTTGGTTTTAATTGTGGTCATTTGTATAGCGGTTGAAAGAGATGACTGGATCTACCTGGGCTTGAACTCTGGTGTGATTCCTCTTAGAGACTGAGTTCTGAAACTGACCTCAGAGAAGTATTGCCATGAAATGTGTTGGGATTTTAGGAGGCCACGCATGAGAATCGCCCTTGGAAACTGAGATCGAGGGCCAGGGTGGCTTTCCAGATTGCACTGGGAATCTCAGCCAGGATATCACATGATTTTATTCTGAAAGACTTGGCAGCCATAGTTGAGAGTCTAAACACACATGGAATTCACATTGTAGACCTCAATGATCCTGGCTTCATGTGACCTTTTGGCCACTCTTTGGGCAGGCTTGCCTGTGAGTGTTCTCCAGAGATTTCATTGAAATGAGCTTCCTTACCATATAATGGTTCCTGCATGAATTGAAACCCACAGTGCCTCCAACATCATCCTTCAAAAATGGCTAAATAAATACCAAAAAATTTCTGAAATTTCCATGACCAGGTGGCACTGGAGAACCTTTGGATGTCATGTTGCTGATCATGAGTGAAATAATTCCCCACGCAAAGACACTTCAAAGGGAGAATTCCAATTTTATTGCAAAAAAGCTGTGTGATTATATAGAACTAAGGGGGAGATGGTAGGGCTTAGATAAATGGCAGTAACCCGTTTATTGAAAGCAAGTTCTTTCAGATATCATCTCCAGAACCCAGGAATTAGTTCTCATTGGGGCTAAGGTTCTCCACCAGTGAGATTTGAAATTGGCGATGGCGGGAGAGTTCACAAGGGCGGGAATTTTCGCACCACTGCAGAAATGAAGAAGGTAGGAAGAAGAAGTCCTTAGGCACCATGTTGGGGTTTTTCTCTGGGGTATGGCTGCCATTTATACTTTTCCCAACATTCCTCCCTTTTTGTTTTCTTAGGAAGTGGGGGCGTCGTTTTTAGATCCGGCTGCTTCCTGCTGTATGGGGGTGCTGTGAGGCCTAGAAAGGGAAGGGGAGGAATGCTCGGGGGGCAGGTCTGGGAATATCATGGCAGGAAGAAATAAAACCCAGTGGCTATAGACAGCTACTTCCGTAGGGGTGAAGTCAATGAAAGTTCCCTGAAGCCACAAGTTGTCGATGGCATGGAACCAGTCCTGGATGGAGGAGATTGTTGGTATCACCCACTGGTCCTGTAACAGAGACTCTAGAAAATACTGGAAGCGTTGCCTGGATAAGGTGCCACAGGTCCTGAAGAAGATCAGAGTGAATAAAAACAGAATGAAGATAAAAATTAAAGCAAAGGTCAATTTTTGGCAGAAGTTCCATGTTGGGGGAGTGACATAGAAGAGGCCAAGGGCCATGAGGAAGCTTAGAAGGTCATAAAGATTCAAGAATCCAGGATGGCAGATTAAGAGGTTTTCCGAGCTTGTTGTCTCCCACTGTCTGATGTCCATTGCATTCCATCGTGCCTGGTAGTGAGCTTCATCACGGAGTGAACTGTTCTCTTGGAGATGTTGGGGGTTCGTCGGTCATCAGAGGCTGGTAGTGCCTAAGCAAAAGCTGGTTGAAAGTTTGATTACGAATTTTTTGCAGTTGGGTTTGAAGGAACTTCATTATGCAGGGCAAGAGAGCACAAAAAAGGAGCATCCCAATAAGGGGCCCAGAGAGAGGTAGTAAGTACATGGCAAGATAGGATTGGAAGAACCTCGTTATGGGATTGGAGGAGGTAGGTTTGAGCAATTGGGTCGATAATTCCTGCAATTTAACAACTTTTTTTTTATTAGCCCAGATTCATTAACATAATAGCAACATTCTCTCTGAGGAATAGGCATGTACCCCCTTTTTCTGCAGTGAGAAGATCAATTGCCCTTTGGTTCTGTAAAGCCACTTGTGCCAATGAAGTAACCTGCCACTGCAAGGAGCCAAGAGACTCAGCAGTGGTATCGAGTGCTTCCTGCAGTTTTTGTTGCACGTCATTGGATGCCCATAGAGCATGACCTATAGCTCCACCAGAGAGACCGAGACTCGCCACTGAGGTTGTTAAAGTGAGGCCTACCAGAACCGGCAGAAAGACTGCCCTACGGGTGCGGGAAGGTAGGGCCAACTGTCGGAATTCAGTGGGAGTATACAAAGAAAGCAGAGGAACTACAGTAACCAAGATACAGGTGCCAGAGACATTGATCGTTGAGGTACTTAAAGACCAATTACACCAGATGAAATGTCCAGGTTGCATAAACGCAGGGCTCTATGGGGTGCTATAGCTCAAGGAACAAATGGGTAAAGGATTCATTATTGGCAGGTGGATACAGATGAAAGGAAATAAAGTATTGTTGGAATAACTTTCCCACAGTGGGATATGTGTCACATGTAGGGGTTGTCCTTACTTAGAGAAATTGTAGGTTTTTGCTGAAATATTTCCTGCCGCTAATGGGACCGCTGCTAGAAGTGGACGACTAAGTGAAGCACAGAGAAAGCACTGAGAAGTAGACACCAAAAGAATAGAGGAGTTTAATAATCGAAGAGTTTGGTGTAGCAAATTGAGCCATGTGGAAGGGGGACCTTAGGGGGTTGAAGGCTCTGAATCCTCTTTGGATGAGCTATGGATAAGATCTCGAAGTTTTGATTCTGACTCCTTAATGTGTTCGACTACCTGGATGGTTGCCTTAGGTGGTGTAATCAGGGTGCGGCCAACAGTCATCCACCCTGTGGGTCTGGCTGAGGTTGTCCGAGCATAGACAGCAAACTCAACATAGCCCCAACGTTTGGCCTTGGGGTCAGGTGTATCTGAAGTATATGATCCATTGTTATCGGATGAAGAGCCTTTATGCCACTTTAGGTAACTAGAAGTCCACCCTTCAGGGTAGCCAAGTGAGTGGTAAGAACAGCTACTACGTTCATCATGGAACCTGCATGACCAATAGGGACACCCATTATATATCTCAGGCCACCAATGACAATAGTCTTTGGTTTGATTAAAAAGGAAGCAAATGAAAGGCCAGTTCCAGCTACCAGGGACGAAGGTCCTTGAAGGTGACAATTTTAGGGGAATAGAGGTGCAGTTGAGGATGAAGCAAGTAGTTGCATCCACTGCGCGGACCTTCTGCATGCCATGTTCTGAGTATCGTTCCCGAAGAGTGAATAAATACATGGTAGGTTAGGAGGGTAAAGACAAGTCCCAACAGAGCACAGAAAAGAAGCAGAGCACAAAAAAACAAGCAGTTAGAGAAGACTAGGGTGTTGGGAGAGCTCATTGTGCCTTTTTTAAGAGGAATTGGGCTGCAGGGAACACCGTGTGAGCCGCAACTTAAATGGGTGAGATGGGTGTGGAAAGCAGGAGTAAAGGGGAGGTTCAGGAGGTGATTCTTGGAGTTCCTCTGGGGTGGTCCTGTCGTCAGCAGGTGGAGCCTCCTGGTGATATGGCTTCAACCTAGAAATGGGAATCCAGGGAGTGAGATGGTTGTCTGATAAGGAGAGTTTGGCGGCGGTGGGGTTACAGAGAATGACAGGATAGGGGCCTTCCCATTTTGGTGCAAGAGTCCCTTTCTCCTCTGGGGTATTATAATAGACTAGACTCCCAGGTGTTAAGGGAGGAGTGTTTGGAGAGGAGACTGGGTCTGGAAGAAGCCAGTTCTGATATTTCCAGTGTTCCGAGCGGAGATGAAACAAGAGAGGCAAAGACAAATCTCGGGTGAGAGGTCCTTGTGAAATGACCAACCCAAGGGGTATAAGAGGTCTTCCATACATTATCTCAAAGGGAGACAGTAAAGATGGTTTCTTAGGGAGAGCTCTGATTCCAAGCAAAGCCAAGGGAAGGATTTTGACCCAGTCTAAGTTTAATTCCATTGTCAATTTGGTAAGGACTTCCTTCAGAGTACGATTTACCCTTTCCACTTTCCCTGAAGCCTGGGGGTAATATGGACAGTGGAAATGCCACTTTAAAGAGAGGGCTTGAGAGACCTTTTTTGTGATCCTAGAAATAATCTCAGGGCCATTGTCATATTGTAGGGAAGTCGGCATACAAAACCTGGGGATGATGTCTGTCAGTTAGATTGAAGTTACAGTGGAAGCCTTTTTATTGGAAGTGGGAAATGCCTCAACCCAAACAGAGAAAGTGTCCACAAAGACAAGGAGGTATTTAGTGTGCCATACTGTGGGCATGTTGGTGAAGTCTACTTGCCAGTCAGCAGCGGGAATGTGTCTTCGGGCTTGGTGGAAAGGGAAAGGTTTGGGCCTTAAAGGAGTATGAGGGTTGGTCCGCTGACAGATCTGACAATTAGAGGCTATATTCTCTAGCATGGCTATGTCAGAAGGGTTGAGGGAGAAGAAGCTCTGTAAAAAAAGGGTCAAAGACTGAGAATTGGAATGGTGTAGAGTATGAAGGAACTTGAAAAGATTTTTGTTCTTACTGGAAGAAGTAGGGGCTTCAGATGAGCTGTCTAAAGTGGCCATAATATGTCCCCCATGGGGGCCATAATTGGAAGTGGTAGCAGCCATTCGTGCCGCCTGGCCAGCTTTGGCATTGCCCTCAGTGATAAGAGAGCCGTCCTTCTGATGTGACCTACAATGGACAACTCCCAACTGGGTGGGTAAGTGGGAGGCCTCTATCAGATTGGTTAAAAGAGCCGAATTAGTGATCGCATTACCTTTGGTGGTAAGTAGGCCTCGCTCCTTTCATATTGAAGCATGGGATAATAAGATCTGGAAGACATATTTTGAATCAGTATAGAGGGTGAGGGATTTGCCTTGTGCTAGTAGGCAGGCACGAGTGGCTGCTATAAGTTCAATCTGCTGGTTGGTAGTTCCTGAAGGCATAGCTTTGGCCTCTATAATCTCAGTGGCTGAAACTACAGCGTATCCAGAGTAATGAGTGCCGTTCTGCCTAAAGGAACTGCTGTCAGTAAACCAGATAAGGTCAGGCTTGGTGAGTGGTTCCTCAGAAATGGAACAATGACAGCGGAGGAAATCATCTAAGGTTTCCAAGCAATTATGAGTTGGTGTGTTAGACGTGGGAGTCATTGGGAGCAGTGAGGCAGGGTTCAGTGCAGAGCATGGGAGGAAAGTAATATTAGGGTTTTCCTGAAAGAAAGTGAGGAGAGACAGAACTCTGGATGGAGGAAGGGTTTGAAGGCCCTTATAAGCTGAAAGATCTTTCAAGTGATGTGGGGAGTGGATAGTTCAAGGTGCCCCAAAAGTCAGCTTAGAGGCTTCTTTGTGTAAAATTTGTCCAGCAACCAGAGCTCTTAAGCAAGGGGCCCATCCACGAATGGTAGAGTCTAGTTTCTTGGAAAATATGCCACAGGTGCAAATGTAGGCCCATAGTTTTGACCTAAGACCCTAAGTGCTTGCCCCCCTTTTTCATGGACATATAGATGAAATGGTCTGAAAGATCAGGAAGGTGAAGGGCAGGTGCCTTTAAGAGGAGTTGCTGAAGCCTGCGGAAGTGGTAGATGGGGGAGAAGACAAGAGATTCACTAGGGGGTCCATTTGCTAGGTCATACAGGGGTTTGGATAGAAGAGAATAATTTGGGATCCAGGCCCTAAAATAACCTGCTACTTCTAGGAATGATAGTATTTTGCCTTTCATATGGGGCACTGGAAGATCAGAGAGGAGTTGCCTCCTCTCCAGTGTTATTTCCTTTTTCCCGGGTGTAAGGCAAAAACCAAGAGAGGTGACAGAAGACTGGGAAACCTGTGCCTTGTGGGGAGACTCCCTATATCCCTTGTCTGCTAGGAAATTAAGAAGCTGAGCGGTGTGGGATTGAGAGTGTTCCCAGAGGGACTACATAGAAGAAGGTCATTGACATATTGAAGGAGAATAGAGTCAGGACAGGTTGGGTGAAAGGATGTGAGGTCCTGGGCAAGAACTTGGCAAAAGAGATGGGGGCTGAATCCCCGTGGGAGGACAGTCCAGGAAAGCTGATGAGAATGGTGGATGTGAGAGTCAGTCCACGTAAAAGCAAAGATATTCTGAGATTCTGAGAACAAGGGAATAGAAAAGAATGCATCTTTTAAATCTAGGACTGAGAAGTGGGTAGTAGTGGCAGGAATCTGAGAGAGGAGGGTGTAAGGGTTGGGCACCAGCGGGTGGATGGGGACCACAGAGGAGTTGACAAGGAGAAGGTCTTGAACCAGCCTGTAGGACACGTTAGGTTTCTTAAGTGCCAGAATGGGGGTGTTGAAAGGAGAGTGTGTAGGCCTAAGATACCCCTTTCGTAATAAATCCTGGATGATGGGTTCTAATTCGAGGAGGGCTGTGGTTGTGAGTGGATATTGTGGTTGACTAATATATCTTGAAGGGTCCCGTAAGACAATATGAATAGGACTGCATTTAGCCATAAAGGGTTTAGTTGTGTCCCAAACCTCAGGCTTAACTAGTTTAGAGAGTCATGGAGGAGTGCATGAAGGAGGTGTATCTGCCCCTAGGAACATCATGAGGAAATGAGAGGTAGGAGAGGTGTGGGGTGATATGTGAATGGTGACTTTTCATAGTGAGAGTATGTCCCTTCCCAGAAGGGGAATGGGGCAATGGCTCATAACGAAAAAGAAGTGAGTGAAGGACAAAAGGGATCCCTGCATATAACATGATGGGGGGGTTTGAGGGAAAATCTGTTTAACTCCTACCCTGACAATAGGAGTTTTTGAAGGTGTGGTAGAACCCCAATACTCCCTTAAGACTGATAAAGCGGCACCAGTATCCAAGAGGAAGGTAATGAAGCATCCATCCACCAGGAAGGTAACCCTAGGCTCTTGATTCTTGGTGGTAATAGTCTGGAGGGAAAGCCCAGGACTCCGTCAATCCTCCTCTGCCAAGCCCAAGAGAGGCTGTGGTTGCCAGGCGGCTGACCAATCTCCCTTTTGGGTTGTTGGGCAGTCTGCCCCCCAGTGTCCCCTTTGATGGCATTTTGGGCAGGGGTTGTACGGTGTCCTCAGTGAAGGACAATCCCTGGCCCAATGTCTCTCCTTACCACATTTGAAGCAAGCTCCCGGGGGTGTCATATTGGGATGGCGTGGTGATGGCCTTCTCTGAATGACCTGGGCCAACATTTGGAATTTGGCATTTTCAGCCCTCTGCCTACGGCATTCACTTTCATCCTCTCTATCATAAAAAACCTTGAAAATGAAGATTTTGGTCTAAGGAGTAGCAGGGCCCTGTTCAAGCTTTTTAAGCTTGGCTTTAATGTCAGGGTAGCTTTGGGCCAGAACATATGTCATTAAGACATGACGGCCATCAGGGGTTTCTGGGTTGAGGTTTGTGTACTGTTGAAGGGCCTTGGTTAGTCTATCCAGGAATTCTGAAGGTGTTTCCTCCTTCCTTTGAATGACCTCCTGCACCTTTTTAAAGTTAACAGCCTTACGGATGGCCTTTTTCAGGCCCGCCAAGAGGCAGGATGTAAAAAGGTCACGAGACTGTAAGCCTTCAGGGGTGTTGTAATCCCATAGAGAATCCTGCTCTGGGACAGCATGAGGGCCTGTGGGGTGGTTAGGATTGGTCCTATGATTTTCATCAGCATGGGCTTCGGCTAGCTCTCAGACCCATTGCCTTTCCTCAGGGAGAAGTGTATTGGCCAAGAGCATGTAGATGTCATGTTGAGTGAGGCTATATGCTTGCAGGACCCATTGAAACTCCTGAATGTAAGTGGTGGGGTCAGTGGTGAATGAGCCTAACTTCCTCTCTAGCTGAGTAATGTCCGACATGGAGAAGGGCACGTGGACTCTGATGACACCCTCGGGACCAGCTACCTCACAAAGGGGTGCGATGGTCTTGGGGGTGGGAAGGAGTCCCTTAGACCTGGTAACAGGAGGACTGAAAGAGGCAGGAGGCGGACAGGAAGGAGAGGGAGGGGAAGGGAGTGTCTCTTTGGAAGAGGAGGAGGTGGAGCAGGCAGAAGAGGGCGGAGGGGAGGAGGATGAAATGGAAGGCTGAGGATCCTTGGAATCAGGCAGAGGAAGAGAAGGGTATAGCGGGAGAGAAGGGGCAGATAGGACTGGGGGATAAGGTGGGGGTTAATCTGCTGGGCTGAATGAGGAAGAATCTGTGAAGTCAGGAGTAGAAGTAGGGGAAGAGAAGGGTTTGAAAACAAGGAGGACCTGAGAGGGAGGGCAGGAGGAGCAGCGACAGGGTGCTGTGTGAGAAGGCTAAAACCTTAAATGCAGGGAATCTCACTCCACTTTTTCAGATGCTGGCAGTAGTTAAAAAGATCCCAGAGAAGGTTTGGATGTAAGGAGCCTTCTGGAGGCCAATGATTTCCATTATCCAGTGGATATGTAGGCCAATCTTGGGTACAGAATTTGATTAGAAGTTTGGGCTTGATGTCTGGTGTGAGGGAGAGTGTGGCCAGATTTTTTGTTAAACATTTGAGAGGTGAGGCTTCAGGTACAGATGAAGAGGTGCCCATTGTCACAGGGAGAGAAGGAAGAGAGAGAGAGAGAGAGAGAGAGAGAGAGAGAGAGAGAGAGAGAGAGAGAGAGAGAATAAGTGTAAGGGAGAGAGACAAAGAGAAAACCCGGGCTGGAACGGCTTCCAGGAAGCTCAGGGTGAACGGTGGTCAGGTGGGCGTCCCCAAAATGACCAGCCGTCATGAGGAAATACAGAGGGCACTACCTGGTCGTCACCAGTGAAGTGCGATCTGTGAGACCCAATGGGTTCTGAGCCACGGGCAACCTGACGTCAGGAAAGTTTTCGAACGCAGCAGAAAAAGTCAGTAATGAAAACAGAACTCTGGTTCAGGCAGAATGCAGTTCCAGGACGGGAGTTCAGTTTTCCCCGAGCAGAGAGGCAGCTTCAGTCAGACACAGCAGCCCTGCAGCAAACAGCAACTCTAGCCAGCAGCGGCAGCGGCAGCAGAGGAGAAAAACCAAAGAGCCTCTCATGTAAACTCAGAAGCCTCACGCCCCAAAGGAAAATGGATCACCAGAGGGTCCACTGCGACCAGTAAAGGTCTTAGTGGCAGGAATTTCCTGCCCCCTACAGGGCGTCTAGAGTGTGCCAGATGATCACGGTCACAAAACCAGCGGTAGCCTGAAGGGAGTTGGAGAGTCAGGGTCAGGGGAGGCTTACATATATCAGATCTGTTGTGGGTGCAGGAAGCCAGCATCTGAAAAGAGTGGACCAGGGCGGAGTGTCTTGGAGGGGCAGGGGACGGGGTCTTGTTAGAAACAGCTCACCCATATTCTCACACGGGGCAACAGAATGAAAGAACTTCCCACGCAAAGGCACTTTGCTGGGAGAATTCCAATTTTATTGCAAAAAGCTGTGTGCTTATATAGAACTAAGGGGAAGATGGAAGGGCTTAGATAAATGGCAGGCAAAACGTTTATTGGTAAGTTCTTTCAGATATCAGCTCTGGAGCCCAGGAATTAGTTCTTATTGGGGCTAAGGTTTCCCACCAGCGAGATTTCAAATTGGCGCCAGCAAGAGAGTTCACACGGGTGGAAACATTTCGCACCACTGCAGAAAAAAGAAGGTAGGAAGAAGAAGTCCTTAGGCACCATGTTGGGTTTTTTTTCTGGGGTATGGCTGCCGTTTATACTTTTCCCAACAATGAGTATACCAGACAGTGCCTTGATTGACTCGTTTTCATGAAAATGGTGTTTAACAGAGATGCCAGAAAGTTGGGTCCTGCTGAGTAGTGGGCCTAGAGCAATGGTGGGCAGGTGTGTGATAAAACATCTGTGGTGGGGCCATGTAGATCTGTCATTGGATTCCAAATGGCTTGTGACTGACATGGTGAAGCCAGCAGACCCTTATATGTAAAGGCACCTTGTTACATAGAAAGGTTTCATGACATTGTTCAGAATCAGGTTGCTATGGTCAAGGGGGCAAGCTATGTGGGATAGAAGCCTGGTTCTTGTATTCTTCTGCAGACCCTGACCCACCACACATGAGAGAAATCCCTCCCGCACTGTGTCCCCGTTGAACTCCTTGTATTTCGTGAAGCAAATACCCAACTCCCAGTACAGCAGCAAGAAACACCACGAAAATAGAGGATGACCATATGGATTCAATGTCCACACAGGGAGACATTTAGCCCCCAGGGGCCACAGTTTGCCTACAATGGAAAATTCAGCACTGCTGTCTCATGTTCATTGGAAAATAAGAAACCATGTCCTCCAGGTCACATTGATGCAGACCCAGCTTTTATGGTCTTACTATGAAGGAAGCTAAAGCTCCTGACAACAACATATATTTCAAGTGCCCAACCTCACAGGCAGTTTCTCAAGAAGTCTCTAGGCCAGCAGACCTTCATGTTTGTGGAGGGTTTACCCTGTCCCTTACTTTTGGAAACTCCTCGTACCACTTCCAAGGTTGTGAACTCCTGATCATATTCCATTCTATATATGTATTCACGGATTTTCTAACTCTTCTCCTCTGATTGTGTCATACTTGGGCCGTAGGTGTTGTCAAGGCATTGTTCTGAATGAGAGTGGGAAGATTTTTGTGTAGCACATATTTACATACACATTGGATTCATTTTTCAATTTTCCATTCAAAATACTGAATCCCTGACACTAACACATACCCTACTAGACTCTGACTACTAATCCTAATATGATGGAGAAATATAACCCAAACAGAATAGAAATACAAGCAGTTGAGAGGAGGCATGGCGTATAGTTGGTCTTGCCTTTTGCATGATATAGGGTAGGAGTTATAAATCTTGTTAATTTTTGTTGAAATAGTCCTCCATGTGTTTTTAAACTTAACACATATGTGAATTTCTGTGTCCCTTTTTCTGTAGCCAATTTAGCACATGTATTTTTATATGCACATATAAAATCCTACCTGGTATCACACGTACATTTTTGTGAGGTGGCTAACTTGGGAGATACAAAGTATGAGAAGAGATCACTCCTCCTAAATATTTTTGGAACTGAAAATTCAAACTATGAGTGAGCTTCTTAGTTGAAAAACATTATACATAAATCCATGTTTAGTAAAATTAATATTTTTGGATCTGTGAATGATATATATTTCATGATGAATTTTGATTGGCATATATATTGCTAATTTCTAATGTATCTGTGATATATATATATATATATATATATATATATATATATATATATATATATATAATTTTCAAAATATGAAATATATGTGTCTTATTATACACTCCCTAAATAATTCACTCATGTTCATGTATGTGGTTTTATAATCAACTTTTCATAAGATTGTTTTTAGAAATATTCATCCACCTGAAATACATATTTATTTCCTAGAACTGAAAACTCACTTCAGTGAATGGTGCAAACAAAGCCTTATATTTCTACTGTAACTGACCCAATTTAACATCAATGAAAGTAGATTTCTATGGGACATGATGTGTATTTTGATGTTCATTTTAATTCAACACTGGTACATTACTATTTCTTCAGTTTTTATACATCGTAGAATATACATTTCATCCACAAGTTCACAAATTGAAAGACATTTGTAACACATTCAATCATTTCCTGCTTCAGAACACATGTATTCCTCCTTGTTTTTGACTGGTTATTTCATGAGACTTCTTTCCAAACACATTATTTTCGATTTCCATAATCAATTTGGAAGCAAAACTCACACACATTTTATGATAAACTACAACCCTAATATTACCATTAGATGTATAACTGGTTGGAATGAATGTATGTATATCAATGTAAGATTTCCTGTGTATTTTGGGATATCAATTTATTCCAATTTCTAAATTTGGAAACAATTATATTATTTATTTACAGTATGGTCTATTCATGCATTCTCTCTATATTCATACACACATGGTACACCTATTTGTGCCCCCAATACTAATTTATATGTCTTCAAAATATTGCTCTCAGAAATGGTGCAACAAATACTCATGTCACCTGATCTACATATACATTTTATCACAGTAATATTCTGGCCACAAAATGCAAAGTCACACTTACGACTGTACCAAAGCCTAAATGGAATGTGAGTATTGATTATGAACATCACCCATGTCCAGGTTGCCTAATGCTCTCAAATGTCAATCCTATTGGTGACTACATATTTGTTTCTTCCTAATATTATTTATTCAAACTCAAGCCTGTTGAAAATGTCTAATCCTATCGATCACTTTATCATTTGCCTGATTTTCTAATGTCTCTATTGATATCTGCTTTCATACATATTTTCCCCAGTTCATCATTGTGACTGACCCTTCGCGTGTGCTGACACTGACATTCACTCACTACCCAAAAATCTATTGCTAAAGAACTTTTGTCCAAATGCCATAATCACTCTTTTTTCTAAACCTACAGGCTATCTTCCTAATCCTACCAACTATCCTTTTTTGACTGGATGTTTTCTTTGACATTCAATCATCCAAGTTACAAGGTCCTATGCCATTGTGTATAGATTTATCTGAGACACATGTGCAGAACATAATTCAAACCTAAGTATCCCAATCAAGGATCCAATTCCCTTCTGGGCTTCAAATCTTACCTAGATTTCTGTTTTCATACATATATTTCCCCTCTATATATTCTTATAAATATCGCAGGTTCCCAATAACATTATTCATCCAGCAGAATGATTCCTAAGCCAAATCAAACATGTTATTAACCATAACCATACTCTGTTCCCTCAATCTAACTTTACAGAAAAGCAGGGACAGAGTTGGTCTTACAATACAGGAATGTAAGAAATCTTCCACCTGCTGAGAAACAAAAAGGTCCATGCAGAAATGAACCCTGGGGAAGATATAGGAAGCTATGATGGACCTGAGAGAGCAAAAGTCATCTTCCACGACAAACAACCTGGTCAGGATGAAGGGGTGTGTCTGAAGCAGTCTCTCTTTTCTTAATGTAGAGAAGATGGACAATACCAGGCCTGTGTGGAGAGCTGTTCCTGGGTGCCTATGTTTGATATACCATTCAAACTTGTGAAAGTGTCACAGGAAGTAGGGGCAGACTCCATCAATTGGGACACTTGGAAGCAACTGTTAGGACAAAGTGGTTGCCAAGGCAGTGACCTCATTCAGTTCCTGAAGGAAGTGACCTACATCACTTTCTTGGTGATGGAACTCTCTGAACTAGGGATCCAGGAAGCCAGGCACCCAGAGGCAGTCCCAGTCCCAGTCCCAGTGGCCTCACATGTTTGGATTTACCAAGGACAGCATCAGTCTTTCTTGGTAACTACTGATGTGAGGATGGCCAAATGCCAGGAAGGTCTGAAGAGGGGCCTTTCCTGAGTAAGCAGGTAGTGTCTCACCACTGGCACCTGACAACATCACAGTGTTGGCCAAGGAGTCCAGATCTGACATAGGACAGTCCATTTTGGAGTAACATACTATGGCCCATCAGTCAGAGGACACTCCGGATAGTCATAGACCTACTTGGGGGAAGGAGGTGACTTTGTGGGTGTGTGTGTGTGAGTTTGTGGTTTTGTCTAATGATCTGAGAATAGGTAGGAAAGTCGGTTTGTTAGGATTGGAGTGGACTGTTTCTAGTAAGTCTTTTGACAATGTGAGTGTTTCTATGTCTGTTTATCCCACTGTGTCCGTGGTTGTAGACATTAGAAAAGAGAATGCATCAATGGATGTGTCCTGAATAGTAGAAAGCTTCACAACATTCATCCTGCCCAATTTATGAATGGATTTTGGCTTGCCTAATGAATGGGCAAAAACCACTGTCTTCCTAAATTCCTGTTTTCTTCTTGAATTCTGGCCACTCGCCAGAATAGGCTCATGGTTTTGTTTCCAAGACATGTACCACCTCCACGCTCTGTGACATGGCTATGTACTGGATAGCTGAAGGGAATGGGATCATCTCGGAAAACTCAGATATCATTCCAGAAACCCTGCCTTGGGCCATTTGCTTACCTATTGTTCTGTTGCCCTGAATGTCAGAAAGGTCTTTGCCTCAGGCCACCCCTTTGTGAAGCCTGAAGAAAACGGTTTTCAATGGAAATTAATGGGCATCAGCTGTAGATCTTTGCTTAATTGCTTTGGAAAGGGATGTGTCTGCATCAGACTCTTGGCCATGTGTGAGGTTGTTGAATAGATTCTCAGAACCTGATGGATCTAACGAACAATTACATGTGTGCTTCCAAAACCAAAATGGCCAAAAAAGCAGTCATTGTGGACGAAGTCTCTCGCTTTCCTCTGTAAGATTCCTGATCTCCATCAAGTGAAAATAGGGATCCTTTTTGTCAAATGAGTTCTTCAATCCCTGCAGAGGATAGCCCATAGGTGCTTGGGTTTTCTCATGATTCCAATTCACATAAAGAATCTATACCCGAGAGTCAGGAGGCCTCAAATTGGAGAATCAGAGCAGTATTTACGGCAGGCTTATTTGATCACTCCTGGTTCTCAGGAAGGGTGTCCAGGCAACCCTGACTTTAGGCAAATGACGGGCAAGGGAGGTTATTTTGTACACTGTCTTGGGCTGAGTCCCTCATGGAAACCTCCAGCCACAGGTTATGATGAGTGTCTATATGGAAGAAGATGAGGGCCTTGTGGGTGTGTTTTGGTTTTAATTGTGGTCATTTGTTTGGCGGTTGGAAGTGATGACTGGGTCTATCTGGGCTTGAACTCTGGTGTGATTCCCCTTAGAGTCTGAGTTCTGGAACTGATCTCAGAGAAATATTGCCATAAACTGCATTCAGATTTTAGGAGGCCACGCATGGGATTCGCCCTTGGAAACTGAGATCAAATACCAGGGTGGCTTTCCACAGAGCCTTGGAATATCAGCTAGGATATCACATGATTTTATTCTGAAAGATTTGGCAGCCATAGTTGACAGTCAGAACACCCATGGACGTCACATTAAAGACCTCAATGGGCCTGGCTTCATGTGACCTTTTGACCACTCTATGGGAAGACTTGCCTGTGAGATTTCTCCAGAGAATTTAATGAAAATAGCCTCCTCACATTTAATAGTTCCTGAATAAACTGAAACCCACAGTGCCTCCAACTTCATCCAAGAAAAATGGATAGATAAATACAATGAAATCTTTGAAATTCCCTTAACCAGGTGGCACTGGAGAACCTTTAGATGTCTTGTTGCTGATCATGAGTGTACCAGAGAATGCCATGATTGACCGGGTTTCATGAAAATGGTGTAGAACAAAGATGCCAGTAAGTTGGAGCCTGCTGAGTAGTGGGCCTATTGCAGTGGTGGGTAGGTGTGTGATAATACATATGTGGTGTGGCCATGAGGATTTGCCATTGCTTTCCAAATGGTTTGTGACTGACATGGTGCAGCCAGCAGACCCTTCTATGTAAAGGCATCATGTTATATGGAGAGGTTTCTGGGCTAAGTTCAGAGTCAGATTTCTAAGGACAAGGGGGCAAGCTCTGTGAGATAAAAGCCTGGTTGGTGCATTCTCCTTCAGACCCTGACCCACCACAAGTGACAGAACTCCCTTCAACACTGGGTTCCAGTTGAACTCGTTGTATTTCATAAAGCATATACCAAACTCCCAGTACAGCAGCAAGAAACACCACAAAAAGTGGAGGATGACCAAATGGCTTCACAGTCCACACGGGGAGACACTTAGCATCCAGTGGCCACAGTTTACCTACAAACAGAAAATTCAGCACTGCTGCCTCATGTTCATTAGAATACAAGAAACCATGTCCTCCAGGTCACATAGATGCAGACTCAGCTTTGATGGTATCACTAGAAAGGAAGCTAAAGCTCCTTACAACAACATATATTTCAAGTGCCCAAACTCAGAGGAAGTTTCTCAAGAAGTGTTTAGGCCAGCAGAGCTCCATGTTTTTGGAGTGATTACCTGTTAGACCAGGACACAAGAAAAGACCACTGACTCTAATTAAAATCAAATTAAATTAAGCTTATTATTTCCACCGGCTGTGCTGCCTCTCCCTCACAAAATGGCGGGAATAAGACAGCAACCCCAGCTTTCCTACAGGCAGCTTAATAGCCCAGAAAATTACACAAAAGGGGGTTTACAGATAACAGAACTCTGACAAACATCACACTAATGGCAGTCTACATTTTTTTTGCTGTCCCTACATCAGAGTTCATGAAGACCATTAGAGCCTCAGAGAGGGTTGTTGTCTCGCCAGAGAAGGCAAATATTTATGATGTGTCACTAAAGTTTCAGAGAGGGCTGCTATCTGGTCAGAGAGCCGGGCATGGGTGAGTTCCAGGCGTGGGCAGGCATTCCAAGCAGGTTTAGAATTTGAAGTGATTTATGCTAAAGCCAAAATTATCTTTTCATGGCTTTTTGGCAAGATGGCTCCCAATTTTAATTAAAGATCAGGTTGGGTCTATCATTCCCCCCTTTTCTTTGTGTCCCTTTCAAATCTTTGATAGATTACGGGAAGAGCACTGAGGAAATTTTAATCCCTCAGGTAAGAGTCTCCAAATTTTTAGAACTCACCCAAAACCGATCTCCCTGATTTTACCTGACTTAATTAATTACTTATATTGATAGTCTATTTATCTTTCTCTCCATTGTTTTAAGAAGAGTGGTGTCACTCATTTTTTCTTCTTCTGACCTGAGACAGGGTGACATGAGTGGGCATGGCATGAGGGACATGAGTTGCCTTTTAGAAGTCAGTTGAGGGACATGAGTTGCCTTTTAGAAGTCAGTTTGGTTTGAAGTCTGATTGGGGAAGAACAGGTTGTAAAGTCATCGGGGGATGGGTTCTTCTATGAGAGAAACAAAAACCATGAGTACTGAAAAAATGTTGCAGCAGCTGGAACATGTCACTGTATAGAAGTTCCATCACCAGTCTTTAATATCCCCAGTTATTCGGACTGTCAACTTAACTTGTACTGTTACACTTGTCCCTCCCCATAAGATACAATTTAATAATTTAATGTCATCTGATCTTGTAAAATCTTTTTACTAGTATGACCTCTGTGTCTCTTAGAGAAACTTTTAATTCTGTTACTCAGGGATGGATAATTGTACTAGCAAACACCAAGCCTACCTGTGTAGGTTAGGAATATCTGTAGGCCTTAAACTGAAAACTTATCCCTGTGGCAGGTCTTCTTGATAGTCTCTTTTTATAAGTATCAGGCATTCCTTTCTGAGAATTCTTCTTTGTAGCCACCAGTCTTACTTATTTTGGGAGGCAAACATAAAGTGCATACCTTAAAATTATATTATTATTATTATAATTTAAAATGCCCAGGAATGGATGTATTTTGTTCTTAACTGTCTTTGCTAAGTGTTTAAGATGAAGCAGTCAAACTGACTTTTGTTTCCATCTATTGTTAACAGTCAGCTGAGCTTTTATGGGAGTCAATTCTGGGGAAACTTGAGAGCAGATTCTCATTTCTGCTAGTGCCATTTGCGCTAGGTGGGTCCAGATCTTGCTTGACCATTTGGCTTCCCTCGGAAGCATCAGGGATGTCTCCTTTCTTTGATGACTCTCCTCTTCGTAACAAATACCCTGATTGGCTTTCTGTTCTCCAGTGGTCTCATTAATCTCCCTGATCAGGAGGAGGTTATGTGGCTCAGAGTTTCAAAGCTCTTTAGAGAAGTTCCCTGTTCCCTGGATTCAGACTGACTCAGAGGGCAAAAGCCAAATATTGGTTTTCTTGGCGCTTTTCATTTAACTTTAATTTTAAATCCTAATCTTAAACATCCAGCAAATAAATTTTAACAGCCTTATATTAAGAGTACTGGGCTTTAATGTCTATAACTATATCATTATCTTTTTATTAATTGGGATCTGTATTTTTCTGTCTGTATTGTAAGTAATGATTTATTATCTTGAATAAACCCATGTTGTGTTCTTAAAGCAACACGTTTGTAAAACAGTAACAGAGAATCTTTAGATCACTTATAAAATAATTTCAAAATAAAATTAACAAAAGTAAAAATACTTAGCTTGTGTAATAGCTACCCTGAAATTTTTGGCTGAGTTATACATTATATCCCCTGTTTGAGATCCTAGGAATATTGACCTTAAAAAAAACAACTTTTTAACATAACTTTAAAGAAATATTATCTGACCTACTGGTTTTGTAGTCATTCTCACATGTAGTAAGATGGGACACAGAGCCTTATCTCAGGTAAGGCAGGGTTCTTTATAAATCTTAAGTATTTTAGTTCTAAAGATAATCTTTATTTATAAATATCATTTCACAAAGTTTACATAAATTGTTTGAGGTCACATGAACATTAGCTAACACCATATGATATCACATTTAAAACATGAATTAAAGAAAGGCTGAAAGTTTTTAACCTTTACATCAATTAGGCTCTCATTAACTAAAAAATACATTTAAATTTTTCCATAATGTAAAAAGTAACATAAAAGTTTAGATATCTTATTGAAAACAGGTAAATAAATCCCCAATATATTTTTTTACCATAAAACTTCAGAGCACCAGCTTGATATAATGCTCTTTTAAAGTTTCTACCTTACAGACTTGAATACATATAAGATATGAAAACATTGATAGCATCACAATTACATTGATGTTTCTACATTAACCAAGTTTAGCTTTTAAAGCAATGGCAGTACAGTGCTCTGAAATAACAGTTATTATTTAATCAGTTGTTTAATTTTTATGGTTGCTTGCTCTAGAGAAAATAAAACTTAATAAACACAACGTTATGGGTAAACTTATGTTTTAAGAAATTTCTGTCTCATTAACACATGACTGATTTTTATATTCTTATACAGACTTTAATAAAAACTTATTCAGACCTTAGTAAATCAATCATATATCTAACAAAAGTACTCATGAATGAGTAATCCCAATCAAATTTACTTTATTTATTTATCAAAATATTAGAGAAATGTATTGACAGTGTAAACCATTTTTATGTTGAAGGAAAGGTCCTAGTACCAAGGCATATTAGACATTTTGTAGATATTAATATTTTATTAGATTTTTGAACACCTAGAAAAATTTGTAAGCTTAAATTTAAAGACATTGATTTTTATCTGTTTATCCAATTTAAATTGAAACATTTAAATCACATGAATTAAAGATCTTTGGATCTCCTATTTAAATTTGTTTTAATGAGCGCTTTTTTATGAGCGCTCCTTGTATATGTTAGTTTGTGTATCATATATATGATATACGGACATATGTATATATAGACATACAACACATAACAAAAGTGTGCACACATAATAATAGTAAAGGCCTTGTAGCTTTTCTCAGGTGAAATCTCCATTGCAATGTTTCAAAATGTCTACAGTTGGTCAAAGATAGAACTGATCTGAAAAACATTAACCTAGGTCTGTATGCTCAAAATCATGAGCTCAAAAAAAAAAAAGTATCTAAGGAAAAAAAAAAGAGTCCTAGAAAAAGTGACTGGCTAGTAATTAGTAAATACCATACAATTTACCTTTTTTCCCCCCTTAGGCCTCAAATCAGTCTCCTACTAAGATTGCAGGCTTCTTTCATTTACATTTCAACATAAGTCATGGCTGAGGTCTGGAAGGAGCAGGAAAAACTGCTATTCTGAGCAGACACCTCAGGCCTAAGGCATTTTAACCATAATTTTGAGGTTCGGATGTTGAAAATTATGATATAAATTTAAGATACAATTCACAAAATTTTATATCTTTACATCTTGTTTTGTCAACAGATACCATTCTATGATTTACTATCCTTGTCCAAATTAATGCACTGGTACACACAGTGATATTTTCCCAGGCTATCCAATTCAAAATTGGTGAAAAAAAGACTGTATGATTGGGAAGTTACTTGCCAACTTGGAAGTAGAGTTCTTCAGTTTTCCATCCTAAGTATTTAAGTTCTCTGGCATGAATTATCTGAAATCATAAACTAAACAATTACCTAAACCCGACTTTTAACTGCAAGATTGTGCAATGCTTCAAAAACCCATTCAGATACCAGATTGTTAAAATAAAACATCATCATTTAGACACACATTCAGCTAAGATCATTCCCAAGAAACAATTTATAATATCAACACATTATTGCACATGTCTTAAAGGGCCAGATACAAAGACACAAGACAGACAGAAAGGAGGTCCAGACTATGGCTGTCAGAGAGAACCCATTAAACCAGAGCAGATAAGAGAAAAATCTCCTACACCAGTGTGCACCATAGATATCCACAGGGGGGGGGGACCACATGTTTTAACAGAGGGGCAACCTGAAATGTAAAATAAAGTGTCTCCATGGTGACTTCACTGCATTTAGTGTCCCCTTTTTCTTTTTCTCTTTTTTAACAAGACAGAGGTGGCATAATTCTTACAGTGCGGAAAGGAAGGACGTAATTCCCTGAATCAACAGGGCTTTGGCAGCTGCTGGGAGTCCCTCAGTCCTTCCTTTTACTTACAGGATTAGCTCCTCTTGTTCAGTTCCACACCAAGCATGCTTCATCTCCTAATATTCCAGTAGACAGCTCTCACAAAGTTCCGGGGAGGAGGGGGGGTACCAAATTTGTAAATTAAAGTTCGATTCCTGAACTTGAAGCCAATTAATACCAATTTAATAATGAGGACTGAGTTTTGAGAAAAAGAAAAAGGGAGGTTTATTGCTTTGTGAACAAAGGAGAAACACAGGGGACTCTGCCAAATGTTGTGACTCTCTTGATCTGGAGCGACAAGAGGTTTTAAAGAAGTTTCACTTGTTAACCTGGGAGATGCTCAGTTCTTAGGTCCCCAGCAAGCATTGCCCTCTGCAATGGGTGTGCTCCAGGCAGCCAGCTAGGAGCTTCTGTCATCCTGCTTAACAAAGGGGGGTAAAGTTCATCGCAGTTCCCTAAAACACAGTCCAAAGGGGTGTCAGGCTTACTCTCTTTATTACTCATTTTTACGTCCAAAATACTTAAGTTTTTACCACTGAAATCACACAACAAAACAAACAAAAACAAACAAACAATCAAAAAAATAGAAGACAAAACAAAACACAAAAAACAGAAAACCAGCGCCTAAACAGAAAAACAGTGGAACAGTGCAACATCTTGCTATAGCTCCAGGGTAGGAGCGCGTGCGTGCCTGTCGGCCCCTCTCTACAGTTCCAGAGGAATTCCCTACAGAACAGAACAGAGGACAGAAAGATTCTCGTTACTCTCCTGGAAAGGAGTATATGTGAGCCTCCCCAGGCCACATCTCTGTCATCAGAAAAGATCTCCCTTAACCGGATATCAGATGTTATAAAGGCACCACTTACCTATGGAGGACTCCTCCACCAGGTGCTTGCTAATAGTTTTAGTGCAGAGGTTCACTGCAGTGCTCCCCAGACTAAAGGCTCTCTTCCTAATATAGAGAAGATGGACCAATCAGGCCTGTGTGGAGAGCTGTTTCTTGGTGCCTATGGTTGATATACCATTCTAATTTGTGAAAGTGCCACAGAAAGTAGGGTAAGCCTCCTTCTCATGGTACGCTTGAAAGCAACTGTTTGGACAAAGTGGTTGCCAAGGCAGTGACCTCATTCAGTTCCTGAAGGATGCAACCTCACCTCACTTCCTTGGTAATGGAACTCTCTGAACTTGGGATGCAGGAAGCCAGGCACAAAGAGTCAGTCCCAGTCCCAGTCCTAGTGGACTCACTTGATTCAATTTAGCAAGGACAGAGTCAGTCTTTCTTGGTACCTACTGATGTGAGGATGGCCAAATGCCAGGAGTACTCTGAAGAGGGGCCTTTCCTAAAAAAGCAGGTACTGGCTCACAGCTGGCTCCTGACCACTTCACAGAGTTGGACATGGAGTCCAGATCTGAGACAGGATAGGCCATATCGGGGGAACATAGTATGGCCCAGCAGTCAGAGGACACTCCGGATAGTGAGAGACCTATTTGGGGGAAGGAGGTGCCTTTTTGGGTGTGGATGTGTGTTTGTGGTTTTGTCCCATGTTCTGAGAATAGGTAGGAAAGTCGGTTTGTTTGGTTTGGAGTGAACTGTTTCTAGTAAGTTGTTTAACAAGGCGAGTGTTTCTATGTCTGTGTATCTCACTGTGTCCATGGTTGTAGACATTAGAAAAAGAGAATGCATCAATGGATGTTTCCTGTCTAGTAGAAAGTTTCCCAGCATTCATCCTGCCCAATTTATGAATGCACTAGGGCTTGCCATATCGATGGGCAACACCTGCTATCTTCCTAAGTTCCTGTTTTCTTCCTGAAATCTAGCCACTCTCCAAAATAGGCTCATGCTTTTGAGTTCACGATATGTACCACCTCCAAGCACTGTGACATGGACATGTACTGGATAGCTGAAGGGAATGACAAGCATCTCAGAAAACTCAGATATCAATGTGACCAGGAAAGTCTCAGTGGAGAAACCCTGCAATGGGCCTTTTGATTGCCTATTTTTCTGTTGCCCTGAATGTCAGTAAGTTCTTTGCCTGAGGCCACGCCTTTGTGAATCCTGAAGAAAACAGTTTTCAAACAGAAATGAATGGGCATCACCTGTGGCTCTTTGCTTAATTGCTTTGTAAAGGGATGTGTCTGAATCAGCCTCTTGGTCCTGTGTGAGCCTGTGGCTTAGATTCTCAGCACCTGATGGATCTAAAGAACGATCCCATGTGTGGATCCAAAATCAAAATGGCCAAAAATCAGTCACTGTGGATGAAGTCCCTCACATTCCTCTGTAAGGTTCCTTACCTACATCAAGTGAGAATAGGGATCCTTTGGGTCAAATGAGTTCTTCAAAGCCCTGCAGATGCTAGCCCATAGGTTCTTGGGTTTTCTTATGAATCCAATTCAAATAAAGAATCTAAACCCCGCAGTCAGTAGGCCTCAAATTGGAGAACAGAGCTGTATTAATGGCAGACCTGTTTGATAACTCCTGGTTCACAGGGAGGGTGTCCAGGCCACCCTGACTATTGGCAAATGAGGGGAAAGGGAGCTTATTTGGAACACTGTCTTGTGCTGCGCCTCTCATGGAATCCTCTTGCCAGAAGTTATGGTGAGTGTCTATATGGAAGAAGATGAGTGGCATGTGGGAGTGTCTTGGTTTTAATTGTGGTCATTTGTGTGGTGGTTGGGTCCACCTTGGCTTGAACTTTGGTGTGATTCCCCTTAGAGTCTGTGTTTTGGAATTGACCTCCGAGAATGTATAAGGTCCTATGCCATTGTATATCCATATTTCTGGGACATCACTACAGAATGTAATTCAATGCCAAGTATACCAATCAAGAGCCCAATGAACTTCTGGGCTTCAAATCTTACCTATATTTCTGTTTTCATACTTATATTGAAAGGTTAATAAAATAGGTACTTGTCACTTCTTGATTTTCTGTATGCTTAACAAAACACTGTTGAAATCTTGAGAACTGTTTGCTATTCTTGTTCCCAGAATGTGCTGTCCCCAACTGCCAAACTGCAGAATGTACTCGGTCAACCAGTTGCACGCAAACCGCCCACTCGCCCTTACCCATCAATAAACTTCCCTCCCTGCCCTCTCCTAGGAAAATATATAAGCACTTCTTAAGCTGTTCTCAGGGCTCTCTGCTCTATTCAAGAGAGCTCTGAGCCCTTGCATGACGAACTCCCAATAAAGCCTTTGCTGTTGCATGAGACAGTCTCTTGGTGGTCTCTACAACCGACCCTCGCCCGATCTTTACATCTCGTGGCCCCAGTGAGATCCGGCAGCCACAGATGAAAGACCCCCAACGGGCTCCTCTGGGGGTAAATTAGGCCCCTCTTTCTGGTTTCAGGATTCAGGTTAGGGTTTCACAAAATGGCTATTGGTAAAGAGCGTGAGCTCTCTCCCACGGTGACTGACACACATGTCACAGAGCCACAGGCCATGTCCCTGGGGGATGAACTCATGAAATCGAGGAACAATAGTCTCCTTGATTCAGTGATATTTTGTTTCGGATTCGGTATTGCCAGCCCATCATGTTTTGCCGGCTACTCAGTCCTGGTCTCAGTATTGGACGTCCATTGCCTGTCTTTATTGTCTTGTCTTGTCTGTGTCATGTGTCATTGCTTTTATTGTCTGTGTATATTTCATTATGGGACAGAGCACTTCAATGCCTCTGTTCCTGACCCTTGATCACTAGACCAAAGTCTGCTTAAAGGCTCAGAATCTTTCTTTTTCAGTAAAATGCCGGATCTGGCAGATTCTGTGTCTCAGAATGAACCACCTTTGTAGTCGGATGGCCCCTAGAAGGATCTTTCTACTTCGCACTAATTTGAAGAGTTCGAGATATTGTCTTTTAGCAGGGGCCACGTAGACATCCAGATCAACAGCCATATATCTTAACTTGTCAGGACCTCTACAAATCTCCTCCTCCAAGGATGAAGCCTTTCCTTGTCCCTGCACCAGCTCCTACTCCTTCCCCCACGATTCTATCACTTTAACTCTCTGCTCCTCCTCTTGAACCCTCTGTTCTCCATGAGTCTCAAGACTCTACTGGACTCTCCTCCCCCTCCTTATCCTCTGCCTTCATCCACCAACTCCCAACACCCTCTAAGTGATTCCCCTGCTGCTGACTCCGCCTCTCCACCATTCAAAGAAGCTAGGATGGCCCAGCACCATCCAGATGACTGTCCCGTGGCACACAGAGCCCCTCCTTCCCTGGAGGAAGCTGGCCCGGCTAAAAGAACTCAGAGAACTCGCCAACGTTTTTACACCTGCCTACTTGGGATAACTGCCAACAACTCCTAGGGACTTTCTTTATGACAGAGGAATAAAAGAAAAACCTCCAAGAAACTAAAAAAAAAATCCTCGGACCTGATTGGCGACCAACACAACTTCCCAACATAATCAAAGCCAGCTTACCCTTAAACCAAACCAACTGGAACCCCAACACCTTTGAAGATAAAGAGCATCTGTCCAATTATTGCCTGGCTCTAATAGCGGGTCTCCAAGGGGCTACTAGGTGACCAACTAATTTGGCCATGGTAAGAGAAATTATTCAAAGGCCTGATGAATCTCCCTCTTTGTTTCTAGAAAGAATTATGGAGGCATATAAGAGATATACTCCTTTCGATCCTCAGGCAGCGGATCAAAATTCATCTGTAACGATGGCCTTAATTGGGCAAGCTGCCATGGATATTAAAAAAATTTAAAAGAGAGATTTAGTCACAGAAGCCGAGAAAATATACTATAAGAGAGAAACAGGGAGAAAGAAAGGGAGCAAAGGAAGGATGAGAGAAGCAAAAGACAGACTAAGGGATTGACCAAGATCCTGGTCACATCAAGAAAGAGGCCAGAAATTAAGATGTAAGGTGACAGGAAGGGATACCTGGGGCCATGCCAGAGGCCACTCCTGGCCTCAGATCAATGTGTCTACTGTAAAAAAAAAGGATACTGGGCCAAAGAGTGCCCTATAAAGAGACAGCCACGCCAGCCAGCCATTCTGACTCTGGAGCATGACTAAAAAAGTTGGGGCTCAGATCACTTCCCCTAGCTCAGGGTAACTTTTGAAGTGTAGCGGACCCCAGTAAACTTTGAAATGAAAACAGGAGCAGTATACTCAGCCCTTAAGGCCCCATTGGGCCCTCTATCAAATAAAAGGTCTGTAGTTCAAAGAACTAATGGCAGTAAATATTGGGCTTAGACTACTAAGAGGACCATGGACCTTGGGAAAGGAAAAATCTATCACTCCTTCCTAGTAATCCAGGAATGCCTGGACCCATTGATGGGCAGAGATCTGCTCACCAAGCTCTTGGCCTAAATAACTTTTAACCCTGAAGGGCCCCAAATGAAATTTCTAAATTCTTCAGTAAAAACTCCTATAGTCACGGCTTTAACTATATTAGTAGAAGATGAACATCCACTCTTCACACCCCCCAAGACTGATCAAACAGGCAAGCTACACCAGAAATGGATAACAGATTACGCAGATGCCTGGGCAAAAACTGCTGGGTTAGGCCTGGCCGTGAAACAACCTCCAATAACAGTGGAGTTAAAAACCTCAGCCTCCCCAATCAATGTCAAATAATATCCTCTAAGAAAAAAAAGCTAAAGATGAGATAAGGCCCCATATTCAGAAATATCTGGATTTAGGGCTCCTAAGGCCCTGTCAATTGGCCTGGAACACTCCCCTGCTACTAGAAAAAAAAAGCCAGGAACCGGGGACTATTGTCCTGTTAAAGACCTAAGAGAGATCAACAACAGAGTGCAGGACATTCACCACACCGTACCTAATCCGTACAATCTGCTTAGCACTCTGAACCCTGAGCGGAAATGGTATACTGTTCTGGACTTAAAAGATGCTTTCTTTTGCTTGCCTCTGCATAAAGATAGTCAGTTGCTGTTTGCTTTTGGGTGGGTAGACCCAGAAACCTGAAAGTCTGGTCAACTAACTTTGACTAGACTCCCACTGGGGTTCAAAAACTCCCCCACTCTCTTTGATGAAGCCCTCCACAGAGATCTCAGCAATTTCAGAACTATGCACCCCAAATCACCCAGCTTCAATACGTGAATGACCTGCTACCGGCAGCCAACACCAAGGAAAACTGTGAGTCTGGGACCCAAGCATTATTATATGAGCTTGCTCAACTTGGGTATAGAGTTTCGGCCAAAAAAGCCCAAATTTGCTAGCATGAAGTAATCTTCCTGGGCTGTTACCTTAAGGGCAGTAAACGATGGCTCACTGAGCCCAGAAAACAAACCATTGTGTAGATACCACCCCCATCTAACAGGAGACAACTCAGAGAGTTTCTTGGGACTGCCGGCTTTTGCAGGTTATGGATACCTGGGTTTGCGTCTTTAGCTGCTCCTTTATACCCTGTGTTAATGGGAGATGCCCAATTCCAATGGACCCCTGATCACCAGGAAGTTTTTGATAACATCTATGGACACTGACACTGAACGCCTCAACTTCACTGAGCTCAGGCTGCAATTACAGAAAGCCCTACACTACGTTAAAAATGTACACCAACTCACTCACCTTGGTTCAATGAAACTGCAGGCATTCCTGTAGGATTAAGAACAGAGTTTTCCACTAACCGACTCACAGCGAAAGGAAATAACTGAACGGGTAACAAAAGCCTGTCGAGTCCGTCAATTGGTTAATTCTTACCCTTCCAGTTTCCTAGAGGAAAGCACCTACGATGAAGCAGAAAACGACAATTTTGGGAAGTGGACAATAGTGAAATTAAGCCAGCAACGTATGGACTTAAATATCTCCTAGTCTTTGTAGATACATTTTCAGGATGGACTGAAGCCTTACACACAAACACACACACACACACAAAAACAACCAAACTGCACAAATGGTTTTCAAGAAGATCCTGAAAGATATTTCTCCAAGATACGGTCTGCCTAAGGCAATAGGGTCTGATAATGGACTGGTGTTCATGGCTCAGGTAAGTCAGGTGTTCACTGGGACCCTGTGGATTAATTTGAAATTACATTATGCTTATATACCCCACAGCTCAGGACAGGTAGAAAAAATAAATAGAACCATTAAAGAGACCTTAACGAAATTAAGCTTAGAGCCCGGCATAAAAGATTGGATTATGCTCCTGCCTTATGCACTGTTTCATGTGAGAAATACTCCCTCTCTTTCTTTGTGTAACCTCACCCCCTATGAAATTCTCTATGATGCCCATCATCCAGTAAGTAACCTAACCCCAACTCTAAGGCCTAATGATCACTTCCACACCCCCTTGCTTGACAGACTTAAAGTCATTGAAAGAACTCAGCGATACCTGTGGAAACAGCTGGCCACTGCCTACCAACATTGGGAGGAGGGGACTCTAAGTCAATATCAAGTAAGAGACTTCGTCTACATAAGACAACATCAGGTGTCATCCCTGGAACCCCACTGGAAAGGAACATACCAGGTGCTACTTATAAAACCTAAAGCGGTAAAAGTAGACGGAATCACTTTTTGGATCCATGCCTCTCATCTAAAGCCTTCGCTGTGTCCAGACTCTTGTTGGAAACTGGAAAAGCCTGCTAACCATTTCAAATTGCGTATTCGCTATGTGGATAAGACTATAGACTCTCCCCTTGGCCACCAGTAGTTCTAACCCTCATCATTCCGTTCAGCAGCAATGGCTGATCACAAATCCTACTAGACAAGAAGTATGGTCTATCTCGCATACAGCCCCCTTAGAGACCTGGTGGCCATCTATCCACCCAGACATTTGTCAGCTCGGTATAGGTCTTTCCTATTGAGATATCCCTGATGAAGAGGATCCCACTAAAATTCCATTAAATCTCTTCTGTACCATAGATAATGGAAACAAACATTATGGATGCAGGGACACGCGAGACAGATTCAGGTTGGCTAGCCTACATTACTATGTTTGCCTAGCGGACTATCAAAGGCACAAACAGCCACGGCTGTGTCGGGGAGAAGCCGACTTCTTGTGTAAGTCAAGTGAATGTGAGCATACAGGGTCTGCCTGGTGGAACCCAAACTCCTCATCAAATTCAGTACACAGCATTGGCCATATTACCAATTAGACAACCAAATACTATGGCACCCAGAGGGTTCTCTAGATCCTCAAATTCTGCGTGACATTTTTAACTTTGGCAAGTTCTCAAAAGGGGGAAATTTCCCTATGTGGAATCCTTTTCCCTCCTTTGCTCACATCCTGTACTATGCTTCTCCAATAGTTCCTCACCCTCAGCCTTCTGCTCTAGACTCTCTGCTATCACTCCCATCTTAGCAACCTGATTTCTCCTCTCCAATTACTAAATCAAAAACCCAAACCTCCGTTGGTTCTCAGAACATTGCCCCCTTGCTGAGGTAGCAGGTACCAAGGTACCCCTTCACCCACTCACTCCTCTCTTTTCCTGTCAGTGCCTGCACTAGGTCCCAGCAAGTCCTCTAGCAAGCTAACCCAAAGCTCAAACGAGCTGATAAGAGGCCTCAGACCCCTATACAAGATGTAATGAAAATGGCCTTTAAAGTTGCTTTGTCATCACTGAAAACAGGTTTCTAATAATTTAAAGTCCCTCAAAGGCTTTTTGGAATATTTACTCCCATCTTCCCCTCTGCTCTACCTGTTCTACTGCTCAAGTTTTGTTTTAGGAAAATCCCAAACCCCTTTCCCATTTTTCTTTTACATCTCTCTTTCCTCATTCTTAGATCCACGGAGCTGCTCTCAGCCTCGACTACCCCGTCTTCCCCCTCTGTACTAGGTCCATAGAAATGTCTTAAATGACCTTCTCCAGAAGTCTTCACCAAGGCTTACTTTAGGTCTTTCAGCAAAAGAGTCCCTCTGAAAAAGTTCAATGTACATAAACTTGCACTTTTCGTGTTGCCCTGTTCTACTTGACCACTGGCTGGAAAAATCACCACCCCTAAGCTAGACACCTCCTTACCAGTTTTTCACAAAATATGTGAACAAGGCCTCTGGCCTTGAGCTCGGGCTTCACCGAGATGGCTACATTTCTAAGATAAAAATGTTAGCAACTGGGCTCCATGGTGACAGCTGGCAGGGAGAAAAAAAAGAGACAAAAAAGCTCTCCCCTTCCAAGGTGTCCTTGAAAAGTTAACTTGCCCAGAACAGAGGAAAAAAAAAACAGAAACAAAAACTAATTTTTGTGAATTTCTGCAGACTGTGAACTTCTGAGCCCCTTCCCTTACATGTTGGGTACAAACTCTAAAACTACCAAAACTTGGGTTTCAGGGGATTAATTGATTACAAAAGAAGCAATGCCCTCTAAATCCGGATGCAACCAAATAAGAATGTTTTCCTCACTTTGGTGCTATCTTAGGTGCATTTTCTTGTCCATCCATAAAACAGTATAATTCTATACACTTTAACATTATTTATGTTTTCATAAAATGGTCAATAGATGTGATTAATTATGTAATGATGTAGATGTTTTTCAGAGTGCTCTATCATGACGCAGGTTCATTTAAAGTTCAAATAGGGGGGCATACAACCCGGTTCCACCGGGAACCTGTATCCCTCACTTTAGCCATCCTATTAGGAATAATAATTGCTGAAGGCGTGGGCACAGGAAGAACTGCCCTAGTCCATGAGACACAACAAAGACACAATTAGAAGCAGAAATAGACCAAAGCTTAAAGACATTAAAAACCGACATCACAGCTTTACAGGAATTTTAACCTCTCTCTCTCTGAAGTTGTTTTATAGAGCAGGCGAGTGTTGGACCTCCTCTTCATGAGAGAAAGGTGCCTTTTTGCTTGCATTGAGGGAAGAATGTTGTTTTTATGCCGACAATAATGGAGTTGTAAAAGAATCAATGAGTAAATTAAGAAAACGACTTGAAGAGCGTCAAAGAGAGACAGAGGCCCCAGAAGGAAGGTTTGAGTCTTTGTTCACATAGTCAACCTGGTTAACTACGCTTTTATCTGCCAGGGCCGTTCCATTAATAATCCTCATATTATTGCTAACGGTAGGACCCTGTTTGCTCAACCGTGTAGTTTCCTTTCTAAACCAAATCGAACATGTTATTAAACCTAACCATACACTGTTCTCTCAATCTAATTTTACAGAAAAGTGGGGACAGAGTTGGTCTTAAAATACAGGAATATAGAGGATCTTCCACCTGCTGAGAAACTCAAGGGTCCATGCAGAAATGATCCCTGGAGAAGATGTAGGCAACTATGAAGGACCTGAGAGAGCAGAAGTCTTCCATGGCAAACAACCTGCTCAGGATGAAGGGATGTGTCTGAATCAGCCACTCTCTTCTTAATGTATAGAAGATGGACCAAAGCAGGCATGTGTTGAGCTGCTCCTGCATGCCTATGGTTGACATACCACTCTAACTGGTGAAAGTGTCACAGGAAGTAGGGGCAGCCTCCTTCTCATGGGAACCTTGGAAGCAACTGTTAGGACAAAGTTGTTGCCAAGGCAGTGACCTCATTCAGTTGCTAAAGGAAGTGACCTCACCTAACTTCCTTGGTGATGGAACTCTCTGAACTTGGAATCCAGGAATCCAGGCACCAAGAGCCAGTCCCAGTCCCAGTCCCAGTGGTCAAACTTATTTTGATTTACCAAGGACAGACTCAGTCTTTCTTGGAACCTACTGATGTGAGGATGGCCAAATGCAAGTAAAGCTATGAATAGGGGCCTTTCCTGAGAAAGCAGGCAGTGGCTCACCGCTGGCTCCTGACAACTTCACAGAGTTGGCCAATGAGACCAGATTTGAGACAGAACAGGCCATTTCCAGAGAACATAGTAAGGCCCACCAGTCAGAGGACACTCCGGATAGTCACAGACCTACATGGGGGAAGGAGGTGCCTTTGTGGTGTGGGTGTGGGTTTGTGGTTTTGTCTCATGTTCTGAGAATAGGTATGAAAGGTGGTTTGTTTTGTTTGGAGTGAACTGTTTCTAGTAAGTCGTTTGACAAGGTGAGTGTTTCTATGTCTATGTATCCCACTATGTCCGTGGTTGTAGACATTAGAAAAGAGAATGCATCAATGAATATGTCCTATCTAGTAGAAAGCTTCCCAGCATTCATCCTGCCCTATTTATGAATGGACTGCAGCTTGCCTTATTGATGTGAAACACCTGCTATCTACCTAAGTTCCTGTTTTTTTCCTGAATTCTCGCCACTCTCCAGAATAGGCTCATGGTTTTGTGTTTAAGATATGTACAACCTTGAAGCTCTGTGACATGACCATGTGCTGAATAGCTGAAGGGAATGGCGAGCATCTAAGAAAACTCAGATATCAGTTTGACCAAGAAAGTCTCAGTGAAGAAACCCTGCTTGGGGCCTTTTGTTTACCAATTCTTCTGTTGCCCTGAATGTCAGGAAGGTCTTTTCCTCAGTCCACCACTTTGTGAAGCCTGAAGAAAGCAGTTTTCAAATGGAAATGAATGGGCATTACCTGTGGCTCTTTGCTTAATTGCTTTGGAAAGGATGTGTCTGAATCAGCCTATTTGCTTGTGTGAGGGTGTGGCTTAGATTCTCAGCTCCTGATGGATCTAAAGAAAGATCCCATGTGTACATCCAAAACCAAAATGGCCAAAAGAGAAGTCCTTGTGGATGAAGTCTCTCGCCTCTTCTGTAACTTTCCTGACCTCAATCAAGCCAGAATAGGGATCCTTTGGGTCAAATGAGTTCTTCAAAGTCCTGAAGAGGATAGCCCATAGTTTCTTGGGTTTTCTCAAGACTCCAATTCACATAAGGAATCCAAACTCCACAGTCAGTTGGCCTCAAATTGAAAAAGCAAAGCAGTATTAATGGGAGGCCTATTTGATCTCTCCTGGTTCACAAGAAGGGTGTCCAGGCCACCCTGACTTTAGGCAAATTAGGTGCAAGAGAGCTTATTTTGGACACGGTCTTGGGCTGTGCCCCTCATGGAAAACTTTTGCCAGAGGTCATTATGAGTGTCTATATGGAAAAAGATGAGCGCCACATTGGAGTGTTTTGTTTTAAATTGTGGTCATTTGGGTGGCGGTTGGAAGAGATGACTTGGTCCACATGTTCTTGAACTCTGGTGTGATTCCCTTAGAAACTGAGTTCTCAAACTGACCTCAGAGAAGTATTGCCATGAATAGTGATGAGATTTTATGAAGCCAGGCATGAGTGTCGCCCTTGGAAACTAAGTTCTAGGCCCAGGATGGCTTTCCACAGAGCACTAGGCCTCTCAGCCAGGATACCACATGATTTTATTCTGAAAGATTTGGCACTCATAGTTGAGAGTCAAAACTCATATGGACCTCACATTGTAGACCTCAATGGGCATAATATCATGTGATCTTTTGGCCACTCTTTGGGAAGCCTTACCTGTGAGTGTTCTCCAGAACTTTCATTGAAATGAGCTTCCTAACCATTTAATGGTTTCTGAAAGAATTGAAACTCACAGTGCCTCCAACTTCATCCTTGAAAAATGGCTAGAAAAATACCATAAAATTTTTGAAATTCCCATCACCAGGTGGCACTGGAGAACCTTTGGATGTCCTGTTACTGATCATGAATATACCAGACAGTGCCTTGATTGACTGGGTTTAATGTAAATGGTGTAGAACAGAGATGCCAGTAAGTTGGACTCTGTTGAGTAGTTGTACTAGAGCAGTGGTGGGCAGGTATGTGATAAAACATCTGTGGTGGGGCCATGTGGATCTTCCATTGGCTTCAAAATGGCTTGTGACTGACATGGTGCAGCCAACAGAACCTTCCATGTAAAGGCAACATGTTATATGGAGAGTTTTCAGGACATTGTTCAGAATCAGGTTGCTATGGTCAAGGGGGCAAGCTATGTGGGATAGAATCCTGGTTCTTGAATCCTCCTGCAGAACCTGACCCACCACACATGACAGAACTCCCTCTTGCACTGAGACCCTATTGAACTCCTTGTATTTCGTGACGCAAATACCAAACTCCCAGTGCAGCAGGAAGAAACAAAACGAAAATGGAGGATGACCATATGGCTTCAAAGTGCACATGGAAAGACATTTAGCCCCCAGTGGCCACAGTTTACCTAAAAAGAGAATTTAGCCCTGCTGCCTCATGTTCATTGGGAAATAAGAAAGCATGTCCTCCAGGTCTCATAGATGCAGACCAAGCTTTTATGGTCTCACTAGAAAGGAAGCTAAAGCTCCTGACAACAACATATTTTTCAAGTGCCCAACCTCACAGGCAGTTTCTCAAGAAGTGTCTATGCCAGCAGACCTCCATGTTTGTGGAGGGTTTACCCTGTCCCTTACCTTTGGAAACTCCTCTGCCACTTCCAAGGTGTGGGCTCCTGAGCATATTCCATTCCAGATATTTGTTCACAGATTTTCTAAATCTTCTCCTCTAATTGTGTCTTACTTGGGGCGAAGGTATTGTCAAGGCATTGTTCTGGATGAGAGTGGGAAGATTTTTGTGTAGCACATATTTACATACACATTGGATTCATTTTTCAATTTTCCATTTGAAATACTGAATCCTTGACACTAACCTATACCCTACTAGATTCTGACAACTAATTCTAATATAATGGAGAAAAATAACCCAAACAGAATAGAAATACTAGCACTTCAGAGGAGCCATGGTGTATAGTTGGTCTTCCCTTTTGCATGATATAGGGTAGGAGTTATAAATCTTGTCAATTTTTTGTTGAAAGTGTTCTGCATGTGTTTTTAAAGTTAACACATATGTGAATTCCTGTCTCCCTTTTTCTGTAGACAATTCAGCACATGTATTTTTATATGAACATGTAGAATCCTACCTGGTATCACACCTATATTCTTGAGAGGTGGCTAACTTGGCAGAGACAAAGTGTGAGAAGAAATCACTCCTCCTAAATGATTTTGGAACTGATAATTCAAATTATGAGTGAGCTTCTTAGTTGAAAAACATTATACATAAATCCATGTTCAGTAAAATTAATATATTTGGATCTGTGGATGATATATATTTCACAATGAATTTTAATTGGCATATATATTGCTACTTTTTAATGTCTCTGTGTGTGTTTTGTATATATATATATATATATATATATATATATATATATACTCTCTAGATTTTTCAAAATATGAAATATATGTGTCTTATTATACACTCCCTAAATTCATTCTTGTTCATGTATGTGGTTTTATATTCAAATTTAATAAGATTATTTTCAGAAATATTCATCCACCTGAAATACATATTTGTTTTATAGTATTGAAAACTCACTTCAGTAAATGGTGCAAACAAATCCTTATATTTTTACAGTAACTGACCCACTTTAACATCAATGCAAGTAGATTCCTATGGAACATGATGTGTATTTTGACGTTCATTTTTATACAACACTGGTACATTACTATTTCTTCAGTTTTTGTACATCATAGAATATACATTTCATCCACAACTTCATAAATTTAAAGAAATTTGTAACACATTCTATCACTTCCTGCTTCAGAACATATGTATTCCTCTTTGTTTTTGACTGGTCATTTCATGAGACTTCTTTCCAAACACATTATTTTCGATTTCCATAATCAATTTTGAAGCAAAATTCACACACTCTTTATGATGAACCACACCCGTAATATTTCCATTGGATGTATAAATGGTTGGAATGAATGTATGTATATCAACATATGATTCCCTGTGTATATTCAGATATCAATTTATTCCATTTTCTAAAGTTCGTACCAGTTATATTATTTATTCGCACTATGGTCTATTCATGCATTATCTCTATATTCATACACACATGGTACACCTATATGTACCCCCAATACTAATTTATACCTCTTCAAAATATTGCTCCAAGAAATGGTGGTAGAAATACTCATGTCACCTGATCTACATATACATTTTATCACAGTAATATTCTGGCCACAAAATGCAAAGTCACACTTACAATTGTACAAAAGCCTAAATGGAATGTGAGTATGAATTATGAAAATCACCCATGTCCAGGTTGCCTAATGCTCTCAAATGTCAATCCTATCGGTGACTACATATTTGTTTCTTCCTAAGATTATATATTCAATCTCAAGCCTGTTGAAAATATCTATTGCTATCACTCATTTTATACTTTGCCTGATTTCCTTATGTCTCTATTGATATCTGCTTTCCTACATATTTTCCCCAGTTTATCATTGTGACTGACTCTTCACATGTGCTGACATTTACATTTTTTTGTGTACCTGAAACCCTATTGCTAAAGAACTTTTTGTCCAAATCCTATACTCACACGTTTTTCTAATCTTACCAACTATCTTCGTAATCTTACCAACTCTCCCTTTTTGAATGGATGTTCTCCTCAACATTCAATCATCTAAGGTACAAGATCCTATGCCATTGTGTATATATTTATCTGAGACATCTGGGCAGAACATAATTCAAAGCTAACTATTCCAATCAAGGACCCAATGACCTTCTGGGCTTTAAATCTTACTGAGATTTCTGCTTTCATACATATATTTCACCTCTATAATCTTATAAATATCGCAGGTTCCCAATACCATTATTCATCCAGCAGAATGATCCTAACCCAAATCAAAAATGTTATTAACCCTAACCATACACGATTCCCTCAATCTACCTTTATAGAAGAGCAGGGACAGAGTTGGTCTTACAATACAGGAATGTAGGAGATCTTCAACCTGCAGAGAACCTAAAAGGTCCATGCAGAAATGATCCCTGGAGAAGATATAGGCAGCTATGAAGGACCTGAGAGAGCAAAAGTCATCTTCCATGACAAACAACCAGGTAAGGATGGAGGGATGTGTCTGAAGCAGTCTCTCTCTTCTTAATCTAGAGAAGATGGACCAAACCAGGCCTGTGTGGAGAGCTGTTCCCGGGTGCCTATGGTTGATATTCCATTTTAACTTGTAAAAGTGTCATAGGAAGTAGGGGCACGCTCTATTTCATGGACCCTTGGATGCAACTGTTAGGACAAAGTGGTTGCCAAGGCAGTGACCTCATTCAGTTCTAGAGGAAGTGACCTACGTCACTTTCTTGTTGATGTACCACTCTGAACTTTGGATCCAGGGAGACAGGCACCCTGAGGCAGGCCCAGTCCCAGTCCCAGTGGTCTCACATGTTTGGATAAACCAAGGACAGAGTCAGTCTTTCTTGGCAAATACTGAATTGAAGATGGACAAATGCCAGGAAAGCTCTGAAGAGGGGCTTTTTTTTTTTGATAAAGCAGGCAGTGGCTCACCGCTGGCTCCTGACAACATCACAGTGTTGGCCAAGGAGACCAGATCTGACATACAACAGCCCATTTCAGGGGAACATAGTATGGCCCACCAGTCATAGGATGCTCTGGATAGTCACAGACCTACTTGGGGAAAGAAGGTGCCTTTGTGGGTGTGTTTGTGTGTTAGTGATTTTGTCTCATGTTTTAAGAATATGTAGGAAAGTCGGTTTGTTTAATTTGGAGTGGCCTGTTTCTAGTAAGTCCTTTGAGAAGGTGAGTGTTTCTGTGTATCCCACTGTGTCCGTGGTTGTAGACAATAGAAAAGAGAATGCATCAAAGGATGTGTCCTGTCTAGTAGAAATCTTTGCAGCATTCATCTTGTCCAATTTATGAATGGACTGCAGCTTACCTTATAGATGGGCAACACCTACTACCTTTCTACATTCCTGATTTCTTCCTGAATTCTGGCCACTCTCCCATAGGCTCATGGTTTTGTGTTCAAGATATGTATCTCCTCCACAATCTGGGACATGGCCATGTACTGGATAGCTGAAGGGAATGGTGAGTATCTCAGAAAACTCAGATATCAGTGTGACCAGGAAAGTCTCAGTGGAGAAACTCTGCTTTGGGAATTTGCTTTCCTATTGTTCTGTTGCCCTGAATGTAAGGAAGGTCTTTGCCTAAGGCCACACCTTTCGAAAGCCTGAAAAAATCAGTTTTCAAATGGAAATAAATGGGCATCACCTGAGGATCTTTGCTTAATTGCTTTGCAAAGGGATATGTCTGAATCCACCTCTTAGTGCAGTGTGAGTCCATGGCTCAGATTCTCAGCACCTGATGGATCTAAAGAAAGATCCCATGTGTGCATCCAATTCCAAAATGGCCAAAAGAGCAATCATTGTTGATGAAGTCTCTTGCTTTCCTCTGTAAGGCTCCTGATCTCCATCAAGTCAGAAGAGGGATCCTTTGGGTCAACTGAGTTCTTCAAGCCCTGCAGAGGCTAGCCCATAGGTGCTTGGGTTTTCTCATGACTCCAAATCACATAAAGAAACTATACCTGACAGTCAGTATGCCTCAAATTGGAGAAGCGGAACAGTATTAATGGCAGGCATCTTTGATCAGCCCTGGTTCACAGGAACGGTGTCCAGAAACACTGACTTTAGACAAATGAAGGGCAAGGGAGCTTATTTTGACATTGTCTTGTGCTGTGTGCCTCATGGAAACTTCCAGCCAAGGTTATGATTAGTGTCTATATGAAAGAAAATGAGGGGCATGTTTGAGTGTTTTGGTTTTAATTCTGGTCATTTGTGTGGCGGTTGGAAGAGATGACTGGGTCACCAGGGATTGAACTCTGGTGTGTTTCCCCTTAGAGACTGAGTTCTGAAACTGACCTCAGAGAAGTATTGCCATGAATTGTGTTGGGATTTTAGGAGGCCACGCATGAGAGTCGCCCTTGGAACCTGAGATCTAGGACCAGGGTGGCTTTCCACAAAGAACTGGGAATCTCAGCCTGGATATCACATGATTTTATTCTGAAAGACTTTGCAGCCATAGTAGAGAGTCAAAACACATAGGACCTCACATTGTAGACCTCAATGGTCCTGGCTTCAAGTGACCTTTTGTCCACTTTTTGGAAAGCCTTGCCTGTGAGAGTTCTCCAGAATTTTCTTTGAATCGAGCTTTCTCAACATTTAATGGTTTCTGAATAACTGAAATTCACAGTGCATCCAATGTCATTCTTGAAAAATGGCTAGATAAATACCATGAAATTTTTGAAATTCCCATGACCCGGTGGCACTCAAGAAACATTGGATCTCCTATTGCTTATCATGAGTGAACCAGAGAGTGCCTTGATTGACAGGGTTTTCTGAAAATTGTTTAGAACAGACATGCCAGTAATTTGTAGCCTGCTGAGTAGTGGGCGTAGAGCAGTGGTGGGCAGGTGTGTGATAAAGTATCATGGTGGGTCCATGTGGATCTGCCATTTACTTCCAAATGGCTTGTGACTGACATAGTGCAGACTTCAGACCCTTATATGTAATGGCATCTTGTTATATGGCGAGGTTTCAGGGCAATGTTCAGAATCAGGTTGCTATGAACAAGGGGGCAATCTTTGAGAGATAGAAACCTGGTTTGTGCATTTTCTTGCAGACCATAACCCACCACACGTGACAGAACTCTCTCCAGCACTGTTTCCCAGTTGAACTCCTTGTATTTCGTGAAGCATGTACCAAACTCCAAGTGCAGCAGCAAGAAACACCACGAAAATTGGAGGATGACCAAATGGTTTCACAGTCCACACGGGGAGAAAATAAACCCCCAGGGGCCACAGTTTATCTACAAAGAGAGAATTCAGCACTGCTGCCTCGTGTTCATTGGAAAATAAGAAACTTTGTCCTCCAGGTCACATAGATGCAGACCCAGCTTTGAGGGTATCACTACAAAGGAAGCTTAACTCCTGACAAAAACCTATATATCAGTGCCCAACCTCTGTGGCAGTTTCTCAAAAAGATTTAGGCATGCAGAGCTCCATGCTTGTGGAGTGTGTACCCTGTCCTTACTTTTGAAAACTCCTATACCACCTCCAAGTTTGTGCACCCCTGAGCATTTTCCATTACAGAAATGTAAACACAGATTTTGCAACTTTTCTTCTCTAATTGTGTCTTACTTGGGGCGAAGATAATTTCAAGGCATTGTTCTGGATGAGAGTCGGAAGATTTGTTTTAGCACATATTTGCATACACATTGGATTAATTTTCCTATTTTTCCATTTGCAATTCGGAATCCCTGACACTAACCCATATTCTAATAGACTCCGACTACTAATCCTAATATGATGGAGAAAAATAACCCAAACAGTACGTAAATACATGCAGTTCAGGGTTGGACTTGCCTTTTGCATGATAAAGGGTAGGTATTATGAATCTAGTCAATTTTTAATTGAAATAGTTCTCCATGTGTTTTTAAAGTTAACAAATATGTGAATTACTGTCTCTCATTTTCTGGAGCCTATTCAGCACATGTATTTTTATATGCACAAATAGAATCCTACATGGTATCAAACGTACATTCTTTTGAGTTACATGACTTGGCAGATACAAATTGTGAGAAGTGATCACTCGTCCTAAACGCTGTTAGAACTGAAAATTCAACCTATGGGTGAGCTTCCCAGTGGAACAACATTATACATAAACCCATGTTCAGTAAAATGAATGTTTTTGCATCTTTATGATATATATTTCATGATGAATTTCGATTGGCATATATATTGCTACTTTTTAATTTCTGTGTTTGTGTGTGTGTGTGTGTCCATATATGTGTGTGTATATATATATATATATATATATATACTGTCCAGATTTTTAAAAATATGAAAAATATGTGTCTTATATACACTCCCTAAATTCATTCATGTTCATGGATGTGGATTAATAATCAACTTTTCACAAGATTATTCTTAGAAATACTCATACACATGAAATACATAGTTGTTTCCTAGTACTGAGAACTAACTTCAGTGAAAGGTCCATACAAATTCTAATATGTCTGCATTAACTGACCCAGTTTAACATCAATGCATGTTGGTTCCTATGGGACATGATGTGTATTTTGACGTTAATTTTTATTCCACACTGGTACATTACTATTTCTTCAGTTTATGCACATCATAGGATATATATTTCATTCACTAGTTAGCAAATTTATAGGCATTTGTTTCACTTTTAGTCACTTCCTGCTCCAGAACACATGTATTTCTCTATGTTTCTTGACTGGTCTATTCATGAGACTTTTTTTTCCAAATATATTGTTTTCGATTTCCATAATCAATTTTGAAGAAAAACTCACACACCCTTCATGATTAACCATAACCATAAGATAATCATTAGATATATAACTGGTTGGAATTAATGATTGTATATCAATATAACATTTCTTATATATTTTCAGATATCCATTCAATCCATTATTTAAAGTGGATCCAGTTATATTATTTATTCACAGTATGGTCTATTCATGCATTATGTCTATATTAATAGAAGCAGGGTACACCTATTTCTACCCCCATACTAATTTATAAATCTTCAAAATATTGCTCTCAGAAATGGTGGAAGAAATACTCATGTCACCTGATCTACATACACATTTTATCACAGAAATATTCCGGACACAAAAAGCAAAGATCACACTTACAATTGTACCAAAGCCTAAATGGAAAGATAGCATGCATTACTAAAAACATCCATGTGCAGCTTGCCTAATGCTCTCAAATATCAATCCTATTGGTGACTACATATTTGTTTCTTCCTAAGATTATATATTCAACTTCAAACCTGTTGAAAAAGTCTAACCCTATCACACACTTTATACTTTGCTTGATTTCCTAATATCTCTATTGATATCTGCTTTCCTACATGTTTTCCCCAGTTCATCATTGTGACTGACTCTTCACATGTGCTGACATTTACATACACTCTCTACCCGAAACCCTATTGCTGAAGAACTTTTGCTCCAAATCCTATACTCGCTCTTTTTTCTAAACCTACCAACTTCCTTCCTAATCCTACCGAATATCGGTTTTTGACTGGATGTTCTCTTCAGCATTCAATCATCCAAGGTACAAGGTCCGATGTATATTGATTTATCTGAGACATCTGTGCAGCACATTACTCAAAGTTAGGTATCCCACTCAAGTCCCCAATGCCCTTCTGGGCTTCAAATCTTACCTAGATTTCTGCTTTCATACTTATATTTCACATGTATACTCTTGTAAATATCACAGGTTGCCAATACCATTATTCATCCTGCAGAATGATTCGTAACCCAAATCGAACATGTTATTAACCCTAACCATACACTGTTCCCTCAATATAACTAACTTAAGAGCAGCGACAGAGTGGGTCTTACAATATAGGAATGTAGAAGATCTTCCACCTGCTGAGAACCTCAAAGATCCATGAAGAAATGATCCTTGGAGAATATGTAGGCAGCTATGTAGGACCTGAGAGAGCAATAGTCATCTTCCATGGCAAACAACCTGGTCAGGATGAATTGATGTGTCTGAGTCAGCCTCTCTCTTCTTAATGTAGAGAAGATGGACCAAACCAGGCCTCTGTGGAGAGCTGTTCCAGGGTGCCTATGGTTGATATATCATTCTAACTTCTGAATGTGTCACAGGATGTTGGGGCAGCCTCTATCTCATGGGAACCTTGGAAGCAACTGTTAGGACAAAGTGGTTACCAAGGCAGTGACCATATTCAGTTCCTGAAAGAAGTGACCTCACTTCACTTCCTTGGTGATGGAATTCTCTGAACTTGGGATCCAGGAAGCCAGGCACCAAGAGCCAGTCCCACTCCAGACCCAGTGGGCTAACTTGTTTGCTTTTCCCAAAGACATAGTCAGTCTTTCTTGGTACCTGCTGATATGAGGATGGCCAAATGCCAGCAGAGTTCTGAAGAGGGGCCTTTCCTGAGAAAGCAGGTAGTGGCTCACCGCTGGCTCCTTACAACTTCACAGAGTTGGACAAGGAGACCAGATGTGAAAAAGGACAGGCCATTTTGGGGGAACATAATATGGCCCACCAGTCAGAAGACACTTCGGATAGTCACAGACCTATTTAGGGGAAGAAAGTGCCTTTGCCGTTGTAGGTGTGAGTTTGTGGTTTTTTCTCATGTTCTGAGAATAGGTAGGAAAGGTGGTTTGTTTGGTTTGGAGTGGACTGTTTCTAGTAAGTCGTTTGACATTGTGAGTGTTTCTATGTCTGTGTATCCCACTGTATCCATGGTTGTAGACATTAGAAAACAGAATGCATCAATGGATGTGTTGTCTCTAGTTGAAAGCTTCCGCGATTCATACTGCGCAATTGATGAATAGACTGCAGCTTGCCTTATGGATGGGCAACATCTATTATCTTCTAAAGTTCCACTTTTCTTCGTGAATTCTGGCCACTCTCCAGAATAGACTCATGGTTTTGTTTCCCAGATATGTAACACCACAAGGCTCTGTGACACGGCCATGTTCTGGATAGCTGAAGGGAATGAGAGCATCTCAGAAAACTCAGATATCAGTGTGACCAGTAAAGTCTCAGTGGAGAAACCCTTTTTTGGGCCATTTGCTTAATTCTATTTCTATTACCCTGAATGTCAGAAAGGTCTTTGCCTCAGGCCACCCCTTTGTGTAGCCTGAAGAACACTGTTTTCATATGGAAATGAATGGACACCACCTGTGGCTCTTTGCTTAATTGCTTTGGAATGGGATGTGTCTGAATCAGCCTCTTGTCCTTGTATGAGGTTGTGGCTTAGATTCTCAGCACCTGATGGATTTAAAGAAAGATCCCATGTGCTTTCAAAACTAAAATGTCCAAAAGAGCAGTCATTGTGGATGAATATTTTTGCCTTCTTGTTTTAGGTTCCTGAACTCCATCAAGTGAGAATAGGGATCATTTGGGTCAAATGAGTTCTTGAAATCCGTGCAGAGGCTACCCATATGTGCTTGGGTTTTCTCATGACTCCAAATCACATAAAGAATTATACCCTACAGCCAGTAGGCTGAAATTGGAGAAGTGGAACACTTTAACAGCAGGAATATTTGATCACTCCTGGTTCACAGGAAGAGTGTCCAGGACACAATGATTTTAGGCAAATAAGGGGCAAGTGAGCTTATTTTGGACACTACCTTGGGCTCATAGAAACCTCCAGCTAGAGGTTATGAGGAGTGTCTACATGGAAGAAGATGGCCTGTGGGAGTGTTTTGATTTTAATTGTGATAATTTTTGTGGCGGTTGGAAGGGATGACTGGATCCACCTGGGCTTGAACTCTGGTGTGATTCCCCTTAGAGACTGCATTCTGGAATTGACCTCAGAGAAGTATTGCCATGAATTGTGTTGGGATTTTAGGAGGACACACATAAGACTCACTCTTGGAAACTGAGATCTATGCCCAGGGTGGCTTTCCACAGAGGCCTGGGAATCTCAGCCAGGATATCACATGATTTTATTATGAAAGACATGGCAGCCATAGATGAGAGTCAAAACACACATGGACCTTACATTGTAGACATCAATTGGCCTGGCTTTATGTGACCATTTGGTAATTCTTTGAGAAGCCTTGACTGTGAGAGTTCTCTAGAGCTTTCATTGAAATGAACTTTCTCAACACTTAATGGTTCCTGAATGAATTGAGACGCACAGTGCCTCTAACTTCATTTTTGAAAAATTGCTAAGTAAATACCATGAAATTTTTGAAATTCCCATGACCAGGTGGAACTGCAGAAAATTTGATGTCCTGTTGCTTATCATGTGTATACCAGACAGTGCCTTGTTTGACGGGGTTTCATGAAAATGATGTAGAACACGAGATGCCAGTAATTTGGAGCCTTCTGAGTAGTGCGCCTAGAACAGTGGTGGGAAGGAGTGTGATAAAACATCATGGACGGGCTATGTGGATCTGCCATTGGCTTCCAAATGGCTTGTGACTGATATAGTGCAGACATGAGACCCTTATATGTAAAGGCATCCTGTTATATCGAGAGTTTTAAGGGCAATGTTCAGAATAAGGTTGCTATGGTTATTGGGAAAGCTCTGTGCGATAGAAGCCTGGTTGGTGCATTCTCCTGCAGACCCTGACCCACCACAAGTGACAGAACTCCCTCCAGCACTGTATCCCAGATGAACTTCTTATATTTTGTGAAGCAAATACCAAATTCCCAGTGCAGCAGCAAAAAACACCATGAAAAGTGGAGGATGACCAAATGTCTTCACAGTCCCCACTGGGAGACACTTAGCCTCCAGTGGCCACAGTTTACCTACAAAGAGAGAATTGAGCACTGCTGCCTCATGTTCATTGGAATATAAGAAACCATCTCTTCCCGGTAACATAGATGCAGACCCAGCTTTGATGGTCTCACTACAAAGGAAGCTAAAGCTCATGACAGCAACATATATTTCAGGATCCCAACCTCAGAGGCCATTTCCCAAGAATTCTTAGGCCAGCAGAGCTCCTTGTTTGTGGAGTGTTTACCCTTTCCTTTACTTTTGGAAACTCCTCTACCACCTCCAAGGTTGTGAACTCCCGAGCATATTCCATTCCATATATGTATTCCTAGATTTTTACACTTTTCTACTCTAATTGTGTCTTACTTGGGGCAAAGGTATTGTCAAGGCATTGCTCTGGATGTGAGTGGGAAGATTTTTGTGTAGCACATATTTACATACACATTGGATTCATTTTCCAATTTTCCATTTGAAATACTTAACCCCTGACACTAACCCGTACCCTACTAGTCTCTGACTAATAATCCTAAAATGATGGTGAAAAATAACCCAAAATGAATAGAAATACAAGCAGTTCAGAGGAGGCATGGTGTACAGTTGAAATTGCCTTTTGCATTATATAATGTAGGAGTTTTAAATCTAGTCAATTTTTTTTGTTGAAATAGTTCTACATGTGTTTTTAAAATTAACAAATATGTGAATCCCTGTCTCCCTTTCTCTGTAGCCTATTCAGCACATGTATTTTTATATGCACATATAGAATCCTACCTGATATCACTTGTACACACATGTGAGGTGGCTGAATTGGCAGATGCAAATTGTGAGAAGAGATCACTCCTCCTAAACGCTGTTGGAACTGAAAATTCAACCTACGGGTGAGCTTCCTAGTTGAATAACATTATACATAAATCCATGTTCAGTAAAATGAATATTTTTCGATCTTTGGATTATAGATATTTCATGATGAATTTCGATTTGCATATATATTGCTACTTTTTTTTTCTTTTATTGGTTGCTCAAAACATTACAAAGCTCTTGACATATCATATTTCATACATTAAATTCAAGTGGGTTTTGAACTCCAATTTTTACTCCAAATACAGAATGCAGAATCACATCAGTTACACATCCATATTTTTACATAATGTCTTATTAGTTACTGTTGTATTCTGCTACCTTTCCTATGCTCTACTATCCCCCCTCCCCTCTCTTCCCATCTTCTCTCTCTACCCTACCTACTGTCATTCATTTCTCTTATTGTTTATTTTCCCATTACACTCACAACCTCTTATATGTAATTTTTTGTAACAATAAGGGTCTCCCTCCATTACCATGCAATTTCTCTTTTCTCTCCCTTTCCCTGCCACCTCATGTCTCTGCTTAATGTTAATCTTTTCTTCATGCTCTTCCTCTCTGCTCTGTTCTTAGTTGCTCTCATTATATCAAATAAGTCATTTGGTATTTGTTTTTTTGGGATTGGCTAGCTTCACTAAGCATTATCTGCTCTAGTGCCATGCATTTCCCTGCAAATTCCATGATTTTGTCATTTTTTAGTGCTGCGTAATCCTCCATAGTATATAAAAAAAAACATTTTTTTTTATCCATTCATCTATTGAAGGGAATCTGGGTTGGTTCCACAGTGTAGCAATTGTGAATTGTGCTGCTATGAACATCGATGTGGCAGTATCCCTGTACTACGCTCTTTTAAGGTCTTCAGGGAATAGTCCGAGAAGGGCAATAGCTGGTTCAAATGGTGCTTCCATTCCCGGCTTTCCCAGGAATCTCCATACTGCTTTCCAAATTGGCTGCACCAGTTTCAGTCCCATCAGCAATGTACAAGAGTACCCTTTTCCCCACATCGTCGCCAGCACTTGTTGTTGTTTGACTTCATAATGGCTACCAATCTCACTGGATTGAGATGGTATTTTAGGGTGGTTTTGATTTGCATTTCTCTGACTGCAAGAAATGGAGAGTATTTTTTCATGTACTTATTGATTGATTCTATGTCCTCCTCTGAGAAGTGTCTGTTCAGGTCCTTGGCCCATTGGGTTATTTGTTATCTTATTGTCTAATTATTTGAGTTCTTTGTATACTTTGTATACTCTGGATATTAGGGCTCCATCTGAAGGGTGAGGAGTAAAAATTTGTTCCCATGATCTAGGCTCCATATTTACCTCTCTTATTGTTTCTCTTTCTGAGAAAAAAAATTTTCAGTTTAAGTAACTCCCATTTGTTGATTCTTGTTATTAACTCTTGTGCTATGGGTGTCCTATTAAGGAATTTGGAGCCTGACCATAAAATATGTAGATCGAAACCAACTTTTTCTTCTATCAAATGCAGAGTCTCTGATTTGAATCTAGCTCCTTGATCCACTTTGAGTTAACTTTTGTGCATGGCGAGAGAAAGGGATTCAGTTTCATTTTGTTGCATGTGGATTTCCAGTTTTCCCAACACGATTGGTTGAAGATGGTATCCTTCCTCAATTGCATGCTTATAGCTCCTTTATCAAATATAAGATAGTTGTAGCTTTTTGGATTAGTCTCTGTGTTCTCCATTCTGTACCATTGGTCCACCCGCCTGTTTTGGTACCAGTACCATGCTGTTTTTGTTATTATTGCTCTGTAATATAGTTTGAAATCTGGTATCGCTATACCGCCTGATTCACACTTCCTGGTTAGAATTGCTTTTGCTATTCTGGGTCGTTTATTTTTCCATATGAATTTCATGATTGGTTTATTTATTTCTACAAAAAATTCCTTTGGGATTTAGATTGGCATTTCATTAAACCTATGGAGAACATTTTAGTAATATCGCCATTTTGATGATGTTCATTCTGCCTATCCATGAACAGGGTATATTTTTCCATCTTCTAAGATCTTATTCTACTTCTCTTTTTAGGGTTCTGTAGTTTGCATTGTATAAATCTTTCACCTCTTTTGTTAGGTTGATTCCCAAGTATTTAATTTTTTATGAGGATATTGTGAATGCAATGTTTTTCTTCATTTTCTTTTCAGAAGTTTTGTCGCTGATATACAGAAATGCCTTTGATTTATGCATGTTGATTTCATTTCCTGCCACATTGCTGAATTCATTTATTAGTTCTAGTAGTTTTTTCTGTAGACCCTTTTGGGTCTTCTATGTATAGAATCATGTCATCTTCAAATAGTGATAATTTAAGTTCTTTTTTTCCTATTTTTATGCCTTTAATGGCTTTCATCTGTCTAATTGCTCTGGCCAGTTTTTCGAGAACTATATTGAATAGAAGTGGTGATAGAGGACATTCCTGTCTTGTTCCAGATTTTAGAGGGAATGCCTTCATTTTTTCTCCATTCAGAATGATGCTAGCCTGAGGCTTAACATAGATAGCTTTTACAATGTCGAGGTATGTTCCTGTTATCCCTAGTTTTTCTAATGTTTTGAACATAAAGGAATGCTCTACTTTGTCTAATGGTTTTTCTGCATCTATCAAGATGATCTTATGGTTCTTATTTTTAAGTCTAGTGATGTTGTGAATAACATTTATTGATATCCATATATTGAACCCTCCTTGCATCCCAGGGATGAATCCTAGTTGATCATGGTGGACAATTTTTTTGATGTGCCTTTGTATCCAAACCACCAGAATTTTAATGAAAATTTTTGCATCTAGGTTCATCAGAGATATTGGTCTGTAGTTTTCTTTCATTGAGGTGTCTTTGTCTGGTTTCAGAATCAGGGTGATGTTGGCCTCATAGAATGAACTTGGCAGAGCTCCCTGTTTTTCTATTTCCTGAATAACTTGAAAAGTATTGGTATTAAATCTTCTTTAAAGGTTTTGTAAAACTCCGCTGTATACCCATCTGGTCCTGGGCTTTTCTTGGTTGGTAGTCGTTTGATTGCTTCTTCTATTTCATCGATTGATATTGGTCTGTTTAAATTGTGTGTATCCTCCTGACTCCGTCTAGGCAAATCATATGACTTAACAAATGTATCGATGTCTTCACTATTTTCTATTTTATTGGAATATAGGTTTTCAAAATAATTTCTAATTGTCTTTCGTATTTATGTAGCTTCTGTTGTGATATTGCCTTTTTCATCCCGTATGTTAGTAATTTGAGTTCTCTCTCTTCTTCTCCTCGTTAGCATGGCTAAGGGTCTGTCCATCTTATTTATTTTTTCGAAGAACCAACTTTTAGTTTTGTTAATTTTTTAATAGTTTCTTTTGTTTCAATTTCGTGATTTACGCTCTGATTTTAATTATTTCTTGCCTTCTGCTACATTTGCTGTTGTTTTGCTCTTCCTTTTCTAGGGCTTTGAGATGAAGTGAGAGCTCATTTTTTGTTGTTTTTGGTTTTTTTTTCTTTTTTTGAGGAATGACCTCCAGGCGATGAATTTGCCTCTTGAATCTTGTTTCATTGTGTCCCATTGAATCTGATATGTTGTGTCTGTATTTTCATGTATCTCTAAGAATTTTTTGATTTCCTCTTTTATGTCTTCTGTAACCCATTGATCATTCAGTAATATATTGTTCATTTTCCATGTGATGTAGGATTTTTCCCTCCTTCTTTTACCATTGGTTTCCAGTTTCATTCCATTGTGATCAGAAAAAAATTCATGGTATTATCTCCACCCCTTTATATTTACTGAGTGTTGCCCTACGGCATAATATATTGTCTATTTTTGAGAAGGATCCATGTGCTGGTGAGAAAAAAGTATATCCACTTGATGATGGTTGATATATTCTATATATGTCAGTTAAGTCTAGGGTATTGATTGTGATATTGAATTCTATATTTTTTTTATTCAACTTTTGTTTGGAGGATCTGTCCAATGGTGAGAGAGGTGAGTTGAAGTCTCCCATAATTATTGTGTTGTGGTCTATTTGATTCTTGAAATTGAGGAGAATTTGTTTTATAAATGTTGCAGCACCATTATTTTCTGCGTAAATATTGATAATTGTTATGTCTTGTTGGTGAATGGTTTCTTTTAACAGTATATAATGTCCTTCCTTATCCCTTTTCATTAAATTAGTCTTGAAGTCGATTTTATTCCGTATGAGGATGGCCACCCCTGCTTGCTTACAAGGACCGTGTGCATGGTATAAATTTTCCCAACCTTTCACCTTCAGCCTGTGTATGTCTTTTCCATTCAGATGTGTCTCCTGGAAGCAACATATTGTTGGATTTGTTTTTTTTAATCCATGTTACAAGCCTATGTCACTTTATTGGAGAGTTTAAGCCATTAACGATTAGAGTTACTATTGATATATGGTTTGTATTGCCACCCGTCTTTGATTATTTATCTTTTTTTTTAAATTTAGTTTGTTTATCCATGATTAGCTTTTCCCCCTCCCTCTGTCATTACTGAGGCAATTCCCACTGATGGTTTTCGTTGTTGATATTCATTTTTTCCTCGTGTAGTGTTTTCCTTAAGATGCTTTGCAATGCTGGTTTTCTGGCTGCAAATTCTTTTAGCTTTTGTTTATCACAAAATATTTTTATTTAGTTGTCTTACCTGAAACTTAATTTTTCTGAATACAGATTTCTTGGTTGTCATCCATTGTTTTTAAGTGTTTGAAATACGTTGTTCCAGGATCTTCTCACTTTCAGCGTCTGTGATGAAAAATCTGTTGTTAACATTTTTGGTTTACCCCTGATTGTAATCTGCCTCCTTTCTCTTGTAGCTTTTAATATTTTCTCTTTGTTTTGTACATTGGATATCTTCATAACAATGTTTCTTGGCATTGGTCTACTGTGATTTTTTTGTGCTCGGTGTCTTGTAAGCATCTACAATTTTTTTTATCCGTTTCCATTTTTATTTCTGGAAAGTGTTCTGTAATTATTTCATTCAGCAGGTTACTCATTCCCTTGGTTTGAATCTCTGTACCTTACTCTATCCAGATGACTCATAAGTTTTTTTTTTTTTTATGATATCCCATATCTCTTGGATGTTTTTCTCATGACTTTTTACCAGCATTTCTTTGTTGGCTAGACTTTTTTCAAGATGATATATTTTGTCTTCATTATCTGACATTCTGTCTTCTACTTGCTCCACTCTGTTAGTGATACTCTCAATTGAGTTTTTAATTTGGTTTATCATTTCCTTCATTTCTAGAATTATTGTTTGATTTTTTTATAATCTCTATCTCCTAATAAAGATGCTTAATTTCTTTTTATATCTGTTTATGTAATTCATTTTCAATGTGTTCTTTCACTGTTTGGTTTTGATGTCTCGTATCCTCTTTAAGGTTCCATTCCATCTGTCTAAGGTATTCCTTGAGTTCTTTATATGACTATTTTTCTGATGATTCCTTCTGAATATTTAGGCTATCCATTGTTGTTTGTACTCCTTTTCTTCCTTGTTTTTTTATGCTGCTCATGTTACTTCTTGTTTTGTTTGACTGCTGAGTTACTGCTTACTCTTATAAATTTATTTAATGCTTCGGAGGAAAGATATTAGAAGGGAAGGGAAGAAGTCACTAAAGAGAATGAGAGTAGGCAGGTAGAATTCAAGGAAGGGGGAATAAGAAAATTGAAAAGAAATGAAAAGACAAAAGAAAAATAGAAAATAAATAAAGAAAAAAATTTAAATAATAATTATAATTAAAAGATGAAAATTAAAATTTAAAATAATATTAATAATAATAATGATAAAATAAAAAAATAAAAACATTAAAAAAAGTTAAAGAACAACAACAACAAAAATGAAAATGAAAGAAATAGAAAAATTATAAATTAAAAAAATAATAATAATAAATGCAGTCATAGAGTTCAATTAACTTCTCTTTCAGTAGGTGGAGCTGTGTGCACTGGGCCAAGCTTCTCCTCTGAATAAGTGGGAACCAATCATGTGCAGCAGCTCTTCCTCCCAGACTTGGCGGATCTCCAATCCTGAGTGCCTAGGGCCTTCTCTTGTGCTTCCTCAAGCCATGCCTTGCTCACCTGTGACGCTCACCACAATAGTGGTTACAAGCCAGAACTCTACTCCTGGCAGCCCTGTTTTCATGAATGCCTGGGCACACTCTCCCTGTTTGCCTCCCTCAGACCCTAGTTTTGTAGAGCTTGGGGCTGAGGACCCCCAGCGAATTTTCTTGCCCTCTGGAAGCCATGCCCCTGGTACGTGGTGTAAGAGACCTCAATTGTCAGCACTTGTGGGATCAGGAGCCGGGAATTCCACGCGCTAGTCCCGAGCCAATCCTGATTTCCTAGGTCTGGCTATCGTGCTCACGGGAGAGCTGGGAGAGGCCCTTAAGGCTGAGCTGGGAGGGGCCCTTAAGGTTTCCCCGCTGTGTTGAGAGAGATGGCTAGGGGATTACACACCTGTCACGCTGGTTTTAATGAAGTTATCTCCTCTGCCCGTGACGTCATTTCTATGCTATGGTGGTATCCCATGCAAATGGTGACCGTTTGTTCCCTTTGCAAGGTAACCAACGCAACGGGTGGGTCCTGACTGTCTCTCCCAAGCGCCGTTTCAATCCTTTGGCCACTGCTTTTGAAGGCTTGGTTGGCTTTTACCTCTGAAAGTTCAGAAGGGCCGAACAGTTATTTCAGTGGGATCTTAGTGCTGAGTCATGAGAACCAGGCAAACCGGAGGTTGAATGCAGCCCATCCAGGCTCGGTGTGTGTTCTGAGGGGCCCAGAATGTTCGCCCCAGATCCACATCAGGTCAACATTGCCTACTGATTCTGAGCAAACAGCATTTAGACAGTTTACGACTCCCTATGCCCGCTCAGCTGAAGAGGTCAGAGACTTGATTTTTCCATGCCGGCCTTCATGATGGATCTCCTGTATTGCTAATTTTTATATCTGTGCATGTGAGTGTGTATGTATGAGAGTGTATATATATATATATATATATATATATATATATATATATATACACTCTCCAGATTTTTAAAAATATGAAATATATGTGTCTTATTATACACTTCCTAAATTCATTCATATTCATATATGTGTATTTATAATCAACTTTCCACAAGATTATTCTCAGAAATAATCATCCACCTGAAATACATATTTGTTTTCTAGTACTGAAAACTAAATTCAGTGAAAGGTGCAAACAAAACCTAATATTTCTACAGTTACTGAGCTAGTTTAACATCAATGCAAGTATATTCTTAGGGGACATGATGTGTATTTTGACTTTCATTTTTATTCAACACTGGTACATTACTACTCCTTCAGTTAATGCACATCATAGGATATATATTTCGTTCACAAGTTAGAAAATTTATAGGCATTTGTTTCACGATCAATCACTTCCTGATTCAGAACACATGATTCTTCTATGTTTCTTGACTGGTCTTTTCATGAGACTTCTTTGCAAACACATTATTTTCGTTTAACATCATCACTTATAAAGCAAAACTCAAACACCCTTCATGATAAACCATAATCCTAATATTACCATTAGATATATAACTGGTTGAAATGAATGATTATATATCAATATAAGATTTCTTATATATTTTCAGATTTCAATTCAATCCATTATTTAAAGTGGAACCAGTTACATTATTTATTCATATTATCGTCTATTCATGCATTATCTCTATATTCATAGACACAGGGTACACCTCTTTGTACCCCTAATACTAATGTATATGTCTTCAAAATATTGCTCCCAGACATAGTGAAAGAAATACTCATGTTACCTGATCTACATATACATTTTACCACAGTAATATTCTGAACAAAAAAATTGTAAAGGTCACACTTATGATTGTACCAAAGCCTAAAAGGAAAGTGAACATGGATAACTAATAACATCCGTGTCCAGGTTGCCTAATGCTCTCAAATGTAAATCCCATTGGTGACAACATATTTGTTTTTACCTATGATTATATATTCAAACTCAACCCTGTTGAAAATGTCTAATCCTATCACTCATTTATACTTTGCCTGATTTCGTTATGTCGCTATTGATACTTGCTTTTCTACATAATTTCCCCAGTTCATTATTGTGAATGACTCTTCACATGTACTGACATTTACATTCACTCTCTAAACGAAACCCTATTGCTAAAGAAGCTTTTTATTCCAAATCATATTCTCACTCTTCTTCCTAAACCTACCGACAATCTTTCTAATCCTACCGACTATCACTTTTTGACTGGATGTTCTCTTCTACATTCAATCATCCAAGGTACACGGTCCTATGCCATTGTATATTGATTTAACTGAGACAATTGTACAGAACGTAATTCAACACTATGTATCCCAATCAAGGGCCCAATGCCCTTCTGGGCTTCAAATCTTTCTTAGATTTCCGTTTTCATACATATATTTCACTTATATATTCTTATAAATATCGCAGGTACCCAATCCCTTTATTCATCCTGCAGAATGATTCCTAACCCAAATCGAACATATAATTAACCCTAACCATACACTAACTTTACCGAAGAGCAGGGACAGAGTTGGTATTAAAATACAGGAATGTAGGGTATCTTCACCTGCTGAGAACCTCAAATGTTCATTTAGAAATGATCCCTTGTGAAGATGAAGGCAGCTATGAAAGACCTCAGAAAGGAAAAGTCATCTTCCATGGCAATCATCCTGGTCGGGTTGAAGGGTTGTGTCTGAATCATTCTCTCTCTTCTTAATGTATACAAGATGGACCAAACCAGTTCTGTGTGGAGAGCTGTTCCGGGGTGCTTATGATTGATATGACATTCTAACTTGTGAAAGTGTTACAGGAAAACTGGGGCAGCCTCCACCTCATGGGACTTTTGGAAGCAACTGTTAGGGCAAAGTGGTTGTCAAGGCAGTGACATAATTCAGATCCTGAAGAAAGTGACCTCACCTCACTTCCTTGGTGATAAAACTCTCTGAACTTGGGATCCAGGAAGCCAGGCACTCAGAGACAGTCCCTGTCCCAGTCCCAGTGGTCTCACATGTTTGGATTTACCAAGGACAGAGTCAGTCTTTCTTGGAACCTACAGATGTGAGGATGACGAAATGCCAGGAAACCTTTGAAGAGGGGCTTTTCCTGAGAAAGCAGGTAGTGTCTCACCACTGGCTCTTGACAACTTCACAGAGTTGGCCATGCAGACCAGAACTGAGACAGGAGAGGTCATTTTGGGGAAACATAGTATGGCCCACCAGTCAGAGGACACTCCGGAGAGTCACAGACCTACTTGGGGGAAGGAGGTGCCTTTTTGGGTGTGGGTGTGATTTTGTGGTTTTGACTCATGTTCTCAGAATAGGTAGGAAAGGCGGTTTGTTTGGTTTAGAGTGGACTATTTTTAGTAAGTCCTTTGACAAGGCGAGTGTCTGTGTATCCCACTGTGTTCATGATTGTAGACATTAGAAGAGAGAATGGATCAATGGATGTTTCCTGTCTACTAGAAAGCTTGCCAGCATTCATTGTGCCCAATATATGAGTGGACTCAGGCTTGCCTTATAGATGGGCAACACCTACTAGCTTCATAATTTCCTGTTTTCTCCTTCAATTCTGGCAACACTCCAGAACAGTATCATGGTTTTGTGTCCAAGATATGTACCACCTCCAATATCTGTGACATGGCCATGTACTAGATAGTTGAAGGGAATGGCTAGCATCTCAGAAATCTCAGATATCAGTTGACCAGGAAAGTCTCAGTGGAGAAACCCTGCTTTGGTCCTTTTGCTTACCTATTGTTCTGTTGCCCTGAATGTCAGGAAGATCTTTGCCTCAAGCCACCACTTTGTGAAGCCTGAAGAAAACAGTTTTCAAATGCAAATAAATGGGCATCACCTGTGGATCCATGCTTAATTGCTTTGAAAAGGGATATGTCTGAATCAGTCTCTTGGCCCTGTGTGAGGCTGTGGCTTAGATTCTCAGCACCTGATGGATCTAAAGATAGATCCCATGCATGCATCCAAAACCAAAATGGCAAAAAGATCAGATATTGTTGATTAACTCTCTTGCCTTCCTCTGGTAGGTTCCTGAAATCCATCAAGTGAGAACAGGGATCCTTTGGGTCAAATAAGTTCTTCAAAACCCAGCAGAGGCTAGCCCATAGATGCTTGTTTTTTCTCATGACTCCAATTCACTTAAAGAATCTAAACCTCAAAGTCAGTAGTCCTCAAGTTGGAGAAGCCAAACAGTATTAAAGGAAGGCCTATTTGATCACTCCTGGTTTACAGGAAGGGTGTCCACGCCACCCTGACTTTAGGCAAATGAGGGGCAGGAAGCTTATTTTGGACACTGACGTGGGCTGCTCCCCTCATGGAAACCTCCAGCCACAGGTTATGATGAGTGTCTATATGGAAGAAGATTTGGGCCATGTGGGAGTGTTTTGGTTTTAATTGTGGACATTTGAATGGTGGTTGGAAGAGATGACTGGGTCCACCTGGGCTTGCACTCTGGTGTGATTCCCCTTAGAGACTGAGTTCTGGTACTGATCTCAGAGAAGTATTGCCATGAATTGTGTTGGGATTTTAGATGGCCATGCATGAGAGTTGCTCTTGGAAAGTGACATCTAGGCCCAAGTTGACTTTCCAAAGATCACAGGAAATCTCATCCAGGATATCACATGATTTTATTCTTAAAGACTTGGCAGCCATTTTTGAGAGTCAAAACACACATGGACCTCACATTGTAGACCTAAATGGGCCTGGCTTAATCTGACATTTTGGCCACTCTTTGGGAAGCCTTGCCTGTGAGAATTCTCCAGAGTTTTCATTGAAATGAGCTTAGTCACCATTTAATGGTTCCTGAATAAATTGAAACCCACAGTGCCTCCAACTTCTTTCTTGAAAATTGGCTAGATAAATACCATAAAAATTTTTGAAATTCCCATGACCGGGTGGCAGGAGAACATTTGGATGTCCTGTTGCTTATCATGAGTATGTAAGACAGTGCCCTGATTGACTTGGTTTTATGAAAATGGTGTAGAACAGAGATGCCAGAAATTTGGATCCTGCTGAGTAGTTGTCCTAGAGCAGTGGTTGGCAGGTGGGTGATAAAACATCTGTGGTGGGCCATGTGGATCTGCCATTGGCTTGCAAATTGATTGTGACTGACATTTTGCAGCCAGTAGACTCTTATATGTAAAAGCATATTGTTATATGGAGAAGTTTCAGGGCAATGTTCAAAATCAGGTTGCTATGGTCAATGGGGCAAGCAATGTGGGATAGAAGCCTGGTTGGTGCATTCTCCTGTAGAACCCGACCCACCACAATTGACAGAACTCACTTCAGCACTGTGTCCCTGTTGAACTCTTTGTAATTCATGAAGCAAATTCCAAACTCCCAGTGCAGTAGCAAGAAACACCATGAATAGTGGAGGATGACCAAATGGATTTACAGTGCACACGGGGAGACACTTAGACCCCAGTGGCCACAAGTTACATACAAATAGAAAATTCAGCACTGCTGCCTCATGTTCATTGGAAAATAAGAAACAATGTCATCCATGTCACATAGATGAAGACCCAGCTTTGATGGTGTCACTCCAAATGAAGCTAATGCTCCTGACAACAGCATATATTTCATTGCCAAACCTTAGAGGCAGTTTCTCCAGATGTCAGGCTGGAAGAACTTCATGTTTGTGGAGTGTTTACCCTGTCCCTTACTTTTGGAACCTCTTCTACCACCTCCAAATTTGTGAACTCCTGAGCATTTTCCATTCCACATATGTATTCACAGATTTTCTAACTCCTCTCCTCTAATTGTGTCTTATGTGGGGCGAAGGTAATGTCAAGGCATTGTTCTGAATGAGAGTGGGAAGTTTTTTGTGTAGCACATATTTGCATACACATTGGATACATTTTCAAATTTTCCATTCGAAATACTGAATCCCTGACACTAACACATACCCTAATAGACTTTGACTTTTAATGCTAATATTATGGAGAAAAATAACCCAAACAGAATAGAAATACAAGAGGTTCACAGGAGGCATGGTGTATAGTTGGACTTGCCTTTCGTATGATAAATGGTAGGTGTTATAAATCTAGCAAATTTTAATTGAAATAGTTCTCCATGTGTTTTAAAAGTTAACAAATATGTGAATAACTGTCTCCCTTTCTCTGTAGCCTATTCATCACATGTATTTTTATATGCACATATCGAATTCTACCTGGTATCACTCGTACATTTTGTGAGGTGGCTGGCTTGGCAGATACAAATTGTGAGAAGAGATCACTCCTACTTAATGCTGTTGGAACTGAAAATTCAACATACGGGTGAGCTTCTTAGTTGAACGACATAAATCCATGTTCATTAAAATGAATATTTTTGGATCTGTGGATGATATATATTTCATGGTGAATTTCGATTGGCATACATAATGCTAATTTTTAATGTCTCTGTGTGTATGTATGTATATATATATACATATATATATATATATATATTTTTTCACTCTGCAGATTTTTCAAAATATGAAGTATATTTCTCTTATTATACACTCCCTAAATTCATTCATATTCATGTATGTGGATTTATAATCAACTTTTCAAAAGATTATTCTCAGAAATATTCATCCACTTGAAATACTTATTTGTTTCCTAGTACTGAAAACTAACTTCAGGGGATCATATGATGGCTGCGAAGGGAGTGCATCACCCCCATGTGCTGCGTCACTGTGAGGGAGAATGACGAGTTAGAATGGCTAAAACCTATCTTGTTAGGAATTTCCAGCAAAATTGTGGTTCTCCAAAACCAAGTGTACATATTTCCATCTCAGGGGGATCAGCTACGGGGGCTCAAACGCGAGTGATTTGTCCTCACAGAAGGTCATGCGACTTATTCAGGAAATCGCTCCGTGGCTAGAGTCTGTGGCGCGTGCTGGGAAACGACGAGATAGCAAGGCAAATATACAGCAGTGCAGGTACTGTGGGCTCCTGCCAGGTATGCAATCACTGTGCTCAGTGCTGAATTCTGGGTTTGAGACGGGAAAGCATGCAGTCCAACTCGTTTCTCCACACCCGTCAGACCACAGAGGAACCCAGCGGCCACCATCATGGAGAGGTGACTTCATCACTGATCGCAGCTTATTCAGCTATAAAACAGGTAATTTCAGGATGCCATTCACCTTTGTGTTGCAGACAAATTACTCAGGCTCAGTGCTAAAGAACCCGCAGAAACTGCGTCTTGGAGCCTGCTTCTATTAGAACATACAGCGAGCCCACAGCGGCCGAATTCCGCCTCCAGGTACTGATCTGGCCCAGGGCTAAAGAACTGGCGGAAACTGCTTCTCGGTCCGGGTCTTGCTGAATATCAGTAAATATCAACCGAGCCTTCATAAGCAGTGGCAACAGGATTGAGACGGGGCTTGTGAATGCCGGTCAGGACTCACCGATTGCTTTAGTCACCCAGCAAAGGGAACGAAATGCTGCCTTTTGCATGGGATACCAACATGGCAGAGATCTGATGTCATCAGAAAGCAGCAGAGGAGATAACCTCATTGATACCAGCGGTGACAGAAACAGTTGGTCTCCTGGTAAAGAAAGTGAGTCACAAACACCCGGGTCTCTCTCACTTTGTCATCAAGCCAGAGTGGCAGAGCAGAGCCACCGCCCACGCCCGGAAAAGGCCCAGCGACACACCTGCATGGTAGTCACGTCACCCCAATTGGAATAGAGGCAGAGCAGAGCCGCCGCCCTTGCCCAGAACAGGCCCAGCGACCCGCAGGCGTGGTAGTCACATCAACCGAATTGGAGTAGTTGCAGAGCAGAGCCATCTCCCGCACCTAGTACAATCCCAGTGGCCCACCGGCATGGTAGTCAGGTCACCCCAATATTAGTAGGGGAAGAGCAGAGCCTTCGCCCGCACCCAGAACAGGCCCAGCAACCTGCCGGCATGGTAGTCACGACCCCCCAATTGGAGTAGGGGCAGAGCAGAGCCATCACCCACGCCCGGAAGGTAGGCACACCTGCACCTGACTGGCAGATGAGGCCCATCGCCCTGCCGGCACGGCAGACACTTCACCCCATTTGGAATAGGAGCAGAGCAGATCCATTGCCCGTGCCCGCAAGGCAGGCAGACCTGCGACAAACTGGCGGAACAGGCCCAGCAACACACCTGCATGGTAGTCACGTCACCCCAATTGAAATAGGGGCAGAGCAGAGCCGCTGCCAGCACCTACAAGGTAGGCAGACCTGCGACCGATCGGCAGAACACCCCAGGGGTCCACGGGTAATAGCTGCAGCAGATGGAATGTCAGATAAAGAACTCAGGATATACATGCTTCAGATGATCTGGAGTCTCAAGGAAGACATTAGAAAGCAAAATCAGACAATGAAAGATCACTTCGACAATGAATTACATAAACAAATCCAAGAAGCAAAAGATCAGCTATACAGAGAGATAGAGGTTGTAAAAAATAACAAACAGAAATCCTAGAAATGCAGAAAGCAATAAACCAACTAAAAAACTCAATTGAGAAGACTACCAGCAGAGTAGAACACTTAGAAGATAGAACATCAGACAATGAAGACAAAGTATTCCAACTTGAAAAGAACATAGACAGCTCAGCAAGACTGTTAAGAAACCATGAACAGAATATCCAAGAAATACGGGATAACATAAAGAGACCAAACATAAGAGTCATTGGAATACAGGAAGGTATAGAGGTTAATACCAAAGCAATGAGGAATGTATTCAATGAAATAATACGAGAAAACTTCCCAGACTTGAAGAATCAGACTGACTCCCAAGTCCTAGAAGCCTACAGGACGCCAAATGTGCAAAATCATAAGAGATCCACACCTAGACACATTATAATGAAGATGCCCAACGTACACAATAAGGAGAGAATTTTAAATGCTACAAGAGAAAAAAAGCAGATTCCATTTAGGGGTAAAACAATCAGGATAACAGCTGATCTTTCAACACAGACTCTGAAAGCTAGAAAATCCTTGAATAACATTTTTCAAACACTGAAAGAAAATGGATTCCAACCAAGAATTGTGTATCCAGTGAAATTAAGCTTCAGGATGGAAGATAAAATTATAACCTTCCATGATAAAAAAAAGTTAAAATAATTTGTAGCTAGAAAACCATCTCTTCAAAACATCCTCGGAAAATATTACAGGAAGAAGAAAGGGAAATAACAATAAAAACCAACAGTGGGATGTAGTACAGTAAAAGTGGGAAATAATCAAAGAAGAAAACAATCCATGTTTAATAACATAAATAAACAAATAGGGCTAGAAGAACAACCATTATCTCAATAATAACTGTAAATGTTAATGCCTTAAACTCACCAATTAAGAGACAGAGGCTAGTAGAATGGATCACAAAACAAGACCCATTAATATGCTGCCTACAGGAGACGCATTTGATAGGAAAAGACATACATAGACTGAAGGGGAAAGGTTGGGAAAAATCATATCACTTATATGGATTTCGGAAACATGTAGGAGTGTCCATACTCATATCAAATAAAATAGATTTCAAGCCAAAGTTAATCAAAAGGGATAAAGAGGGACACTATATACTGCTCAAGAGAACCATACAGCAACAAGACATAACCATTATAAATATATATATGCCCCAAAACAATGGTGCAGCTATGTCCATCAAACAAACTTTTCTCAAGATCAAGAGTCTAATAGACCACCATACAATAATCATGGGAGACTTCAACACACCTCTCTCACCACTGGACAGGTCTTCCAAACAAAAGTTGAAATAGAAAACTATAGAACTCAATAACACAATTAATAACCTAGACTTAATTGACATATATAGAATATACTCCACAACATCAAGCAGTTACATTTTTCCTCAGCAGCACATGGATCCCTCTCAAAAATAGATCATATATTATGTCACAGAGCAATTCTTAGACAATATAAAGCAGTAGAGATAATACCATGCATCTTATCTGATCATAATGGAATATAAACTAAAAATCAATGATAAAAGAAGGAAGGAAAAATCATGCATCACTTGGAGAATGAACAACAGGTTACTGAATGAACAATGGGTTATAGAAGACATAAAGGAGGAAATTAAAAAATTCTTAGAGATGAATGAAAACACAGGCACAACATATCAGAATCTATGGGACACATTGAAATCCGTTCTAAGAGGAAAATTCATTGCTTGGATTTCATTCCTTAAAAAAAGAAAAAAACAACAGCAAATAAATGATCTCATACTTCATCTCAGAATCCTAGAAAAAGAAGAGGAAAACAACAGCAAAATAATTAGAAGGTAAGATTTAATTAAAATCAAAGCTGAAATTAATGAAATCGAAACAAAAGAAACAATTGAAAAAATTGAGGAAACTAAAAGTTGGTTCTTTGAAAAAATAAATAAAATCGACAGACCCTTAGCCATGCTAATGAAAGAAGAAGAGAGAAAACTCAAATTACTAGCATACGAAATGAAAAAGTCAATATCACATGTTAAGGTCTATAAACAAGTCAGCATGGCACCTGGTATTTTGCCAGAGAAATGTTAGGGTCTGTAAACAAGTCTGGATGGCGCCTGGCCAAATGCCATAGGGAGTGGTTTTTGAAGTAACAAAAGCAAGCCATTAAGTGTGGAGATTCCTTATTGGTTGACTGCTGTATCTATTTTATGCTAATTAGATAAGCTTTATAAAATGTATAAATATCGCTCGGATTCTACAATAAACGGCTTCCACTCGTGCTGTATCAATCTACACAAGTTATTTGTCACCCCCTGGCAATCACAGCAGATATTTCTGAAATACAGAAGATAATAAGAAATTAATTTGATTCGTTATACTCCAATATAATAGAAGATAGTGAAGGCATCGAAAAATTTCTTAAGTCATATGATCTGTCCAGATTGAGTCAGGAGGATATAGACAACCTAAACAGACCAATATCAATTGAAGAAATAGAAGAAACCATCCAAAGATTACCAACTAAGAAAAGACCAGGACAGTATGGGTATACAGCAGAGTTTTACAAACCCTTAAATATGAACTAATACCAATACTTATCAAGCTATTTCAGGAAATTGAAAAAGAGGGAGATCTTCCAAATTCATTCTACCAGGCCAATATCACCCTAATTTCTACACCAGACATAAACACTTCAAACAAAGAAAACTACAGACCAATATCCCTAAAGAACCTAAATGCAAAAATCCCTAATTAAATTCTGGCGAATCAGATACAAAAACATATTAAAAAAATTGTGCACCATGATCAAGTAGGATTCATCCGTGGAATGCAAGGCTTGTTCAATATACGAAAATCAATAAATGTTATTCACCACATCAATAGACTTACAAATAAGAACCATATGATCATCTCGATAGATGCACAAAAAGCATTCGACAAAGTACAGCATCCCTTTATCTTCAAAACTCTAGAAAAACTAGGAATAACAGGAACATACCTCAATATTGTAAAAGCAATCTATGCTAAGCCTCAAGCTAGCATCATTCTGAATCTAGAAAAATTGAAGGCATTCCCTCTAAAATCTGGAACAAGAATGGGATGCCCTCTCTCACCACTTCTGTTCAATACAGTTCTCGAAACACTGGCCAGAGCAATTAGACAGAGGGAAGAAATTAAAGGCATAAAAATAGGAAAAGAAGAACTTAAATTATTACTATTGCAGAAGACATGATTCTATACCTAGCAGACCCAAAAGGGTCTACAAAGAAACTAATAGAGCTAATAAATGAATTCAGCAAAGTGGCAGGATATAAAATCAACACACATAAATCAAAGGCATTCCTCTATATCAGCGACAAATCCTCTGAAATGAAAATGAGAACAACCACTCCATTCACAATATCCTAAAAAAAAAAAAAAAAAAGATGTGAATCAACCTAACAAAAGAGGTGAAAGTCTTATACAATGAAAACTACAGAACCCTAAAGAGAGAAATATAAGAAAATCTTAGAAGATGTAAAAATATATCCTTTCATGGATAGGCAGAACTAACATCATCAAAATGGCGATATTACCAAAATTTCTCTATAGGTTTAATGCAATGCCAATCAAAATCCCAAAGGCATTTCTTGTAGAAATAAAGAAAGCAATCATGAAATACATATGGAAAAATAAAAGTCCCAGAATAGCAAAAACAATGCTAGGCAGGAAGTGTGAATCAGACGGTAGAGCGATACCAGACTTCAAACTATACTACAGAGCAATAGTAACAACAATAGCATGGTACTGGTACCAATATAGGCCGGTGGACCAATGGTACAGAATAGAGGACACAGAAACCAATCCACAAAACTACAACTATCTTATATTTGATAAAGGGGCTAAAAGCATGCAATGGAGGAAGGATAGCATCTTCAACAAATGGTGTTTGGAAAACTGGAAATCCATATGTAACAAATTGAAACTGAATCCCTTTCTCATGCCATGCACAAAAGTTAACTCAAAATGGATCAATGAGCTTGATATCAAATCAGAGACACAGTGTCTGATAGAAGAAACATTTGCTTACGATGTGCATACTGTGGGGTCGGGCTCCAAATTCCTCAATAGGACACCCATAGCACAAGAGTTAATAACTAGAATCAACAAATGGGACATTAACTAAAAAGTTTTTTCGCAGCAAAAGAAGCAATAAGAGAGGTAAATAGGGAGCCTACATCCTGGGAAGAAATCTTTACTCCTCACACTTCAGATAGAGCCCTAATATCCAGAGTATACAAAAAACTCAAAAAATTAGACAATAAGATAACAAATAACCCAATCAACAAATGGGCTGAGGACCTCAACAGACACTTATCAGATGAAGACTCACAATCAATCAACAAGTACATGAAAAAATGCTCACCATCTCCAGCAGTCAGAGAAATGCAAATCAAAACCACCCTAAGATACCATCTCACTCCAGTAAGATTGGCAGAAATTATGAAGTCAAACAACAACAACAAGTTCTGGCAAGGATGTGGGGAAAGAGGTACACTTGTACATTGCTGGTGGGACTGCAAATTGGTGCAGCCAATTTGGAAAGCAGTATGGAGATTTCTTGGAAAGTTGGGAATGGAACCACCATTTGACCCAGCTATTCCCCTACTCAGTCTATTCACTAAAGACCTAAAAAGAGCATGCTACAGGGACACTGCTACATCGATGTTCATAGCAGAACAATTCACAACAGGAAGACTGTGAAACCAACTTAGATGCCCTTCAATGAAAGAATGGAGAAAATACTGTGGCATTTATACACAATGGAGTATTACTCTGCATTGAAAAATGAAAAAAATCATAGAATTTGAAGGGAAATGGATGGCATTAGAGCAGATTATGCTAAGTGAAGCTACCCAATCCTTAAAAAACAAATGCCAAATGTCATCTTTGATATACAGAGAGTAACTAAGAACAGAGGAGAGACAAAGAGCATGACAAGACGATTAACATTAAACCGGGATGAGGGGTGGAAAGGAAAGGGAGAGAGAAGGAAAATTGCATGGAATTGGAAGGAGACCCTCAGGGTTATATAAAATTACATACAAGAGAAAGTGAGGGGAAAGGGAAAAATAATACAAGGGGGACAAATTTATTACAGTAGAGGGGGTAGAGAGAGAAGAGGGGAGGGGCAGGGAGGGGAGGGGGGATAGTAGAGGATAGGAAAGGCAGCAGAATTCAATAGACACTAGTATGGCAATATGTGAATCAATAGATGTGTAAATGATGTGATTCTGTAATCTGTACATGGGGTAAAAATGGGAGTTCATAATGCACTTGAATCAAAGTGTGAAATATGATATAACAACAACTATGTAATGTTTTGAACAATTATAAATAAAAATGAAAAAAAATAAAACTAACTACGGTGAATAATGCATGAAATCCTAATATTTCTACAGTAACTGAACCAGTTTAACATCAATGCAAGTAGATTCCTATGGGACATGATGTGTACTTTGACCTTCATTTTTATTCAACACTGGTACATTACTATTTCATCAGTTTATGCACATCACAGGATATATATTTCATCCACAATTTAGCAAAGTTATAGGCATTTGTTTCACTTTCAATAAATTCCTGCTTTGAACACATGGATTCCTCCATATTTCTTGACTGGTCTTTTCATGAGACTTCCTTCCAAACACATTATTTTCGATTTCCATAAACACTTTTGAAACAAAACTCACACACACTTCATCATAAACAATAACCCTAAGATTACCATTATATGTGTAACTGGTTGGAGTGAATGATTGTATGTCAATATATGATTTCCTATATATTTTAAGATACCAATTCAATCCATTATTTAAAGTGAAAAAAGTTATATTATTTATTCACACTAAGGTCTATTCATGCATTATCTCTATATTCGTAGACACAGGGTACACCACTTGGTACCCACAATACTAATTTATGTGTCCTCAAATATTGCTCCCAGAAATGGTGGAAGAAATACACATATCATATGATCTACATATATATTTGATCACAATAATTTTCTGGGCACAAAATGCAAAGGTCACACTTATGATTGTACCAAATCCTAAATGGAAAGTGAACATGGCTTACTAAAATCATCCATATCCAGGTTGCCTAATGCTTTCAAATGTCATTCCTATTGGTGACTACATATTTGTTTCTTCCTAAGATTATGTACTCAATCTCAACCCTGTTGAAAATGTCTAATCCTATCACTCACTATATAATTGCCTCATTTCGTAATGTCTCTATTGATATTTTCCTTCCTACATATTTTCCCCAGTTAATCATTGTGACTGACCCTTCACATGTGCTCACATTTACATTCACTCTATAACCGAAACCCTATTGCTACAGAAATTTTTGTCCAAATTTTATACTCACTCTTTTTTATAAACCTACCGACTATCTTCCTAATCCCACCGACTATCTCAATTTGAGTGGATGTTCTCTTCTAAAATCAAACATCCAAGGTATAAGGTCCTATGCCATTGATTATCAATTTATCTGAGACATCTGTGTAGAACGTAATTAAAAGCTAAGTATCCCAATCAAGGGCCTAATGCCCTTCTGGGCTTCAAATTTTACCAACATTTCTGTTTTCATACTTATATTTCACCTCTATAATCTTATAAATATCGCAGGTTCCCAATACTATTAATCATCCTGCAGGATGATTCGTAATCCAAATCGAACATGTTAATAACCCTAACCATACACTCTTCCCTCAATCTAACTTTACAGAAGAGCAGCGAGAGAGTTCATCTTACAATACAGGAATGTAGGGGATCTGCCTCCTGTTGAGAACCTCAAAGGTCCATGCAGATTTGATCCCTGGAGAAGATTAGGCAGCTATGAAGGACCTGAGAGAGCAAAAGTCATCTTTCATCGCAAACAACCTTTCCAGAATGAAGGGTTTTGTCTGAATAAGCCTCTCTTCTTAATGTAGAGAAGATGGACCATACCAGGCATGTGTGGAGAGCTGTTCCTGGGTGCCTATGGTTGATATACCATTCTAACATATGAAAGTGTCACAGGAAGTAAGGGCTGCCTCCATCTCATAGGACTATTGGAAGCTACTGTTAGGACAAAGTGGTTGCCAAGGCAGTGACCTCATTAAATTCCTGAAGGAAGTAATCTCACCTCACTTCCTTGGTGATGAAACTCTCTGAACTTGGGATCCGGGAAGCCAGGCACGCAGAGCCAGTCCCATTCCCAGTCCCAGTGGTCTCACTTGTTTGGATTTAACAAGGACAGAGTCAGTCTTTCTTGGTACCTACTGATGTGAGGATGGACAAATGTCAGGAAAGCTCTGAAGAGAGGCCTTTCCTGAGAAAGCAGGTAGTGGCTCACAGCTGGCTAGTGACAACTTCACAGATTGGGCCAATGAGACCATATCTGACACAGGACAGGCGATTTCATCAGAACATAGTATGGCCCACCTGTCAGAGGACACTCCTGATAGTCACAGACCTACTTGGGGGAAGGAGCTGCCTTTGTGTGTGTGGGTGTGGGTTTGAGGTTTTGTCTCATGTTCTGAGAATAGGTAGGAAAGGCGGTTTGTTTGTTTTGGAGTGAACTGTTTCTGGTAAGTCGTTTGACAAGGCCAGTTTCTCTTTGTCTGTGTATCCCACTGTGTCCGTGGTTTTAGACATTAGAAAAGAGAATGAATCATTGTATGTGTCCTGACTAGTAGAAAGCTTCCCAAGATTCATCTTGCCCAATTTATGAATGGACTGTGGCTTGACTTATGGGTGGGCAACTCCTACAATCTTGCTAAGGTCCTGTTTTCTTCCTGAATTCTGGCCAATTTCCAGAATAGTCTCATTGTTTTGTGTCCAAAATATGTACCACCTCCAAGCTCTGAGACTTGGCCATGTACTGGATTGCTGAAAGGAATGGGAGCATCTAAGAAAACTCAAATATGAGTGTGACCAGAAAATTCTAATGGAGAAACCCTGCTTTGGGCCTTTTGCTTACCAATTGTTCTGTTGCCCTGAATGTCAGAACGTCTTTGCCTCAGGCCACACCTTTGTAGAGTCAAAAGAAATAGTTTTCAAATAGAAATGAATGGGCATCACCTGTGGCTCTTTGCTTAATTGCTTTGGAAAGGGATGTGTCTGAATCAGCTTTTTGGCCCTGTGTGAGGCTGTGGCTTAGAATCTTAGCACCTGATGGATCTAAAGAAAAATCCCATGTGTGCATCCAAAACCAAAATGAACAAAAGAGCATTCATTTTGGATGAAGTCTCTCGCATTCCTCTGTAAGGTTCCTGACCTTCATCAAGTGAGAATAGTGATCATTTGGTTTAAATGTGTTCCTCAAAACCCTGCAGAGGATAGCCCATAAGTGCTTGATTTTTCTCATGACTCCAAATCACATAAAGACTCTAAACCCCACAGTCAGTAGGCCTCAAATTGGAGAAGCAGTGCCATCTTAATGGCCGGCCAATTTGATCACTCCTGGTTCACTGGAAGGATGTCCAGGCCACCCTGATTTTAGGCAAATGAGGGGCAAGGGTGGTTATTTTGGACACTGTCTTGGGCAGCACCCCTCATGGAAAGCTCCAGCCAGAGGTTATGATGAGTGGGTATATAGAAAAGATGAGTGACATGTGGGAGTGTTTTGGATTTAATTGTGGATATTTGTGTGGCAGTTGGAAGACATAACTGGGTCTACCTGGGCTTGAATTTTGGTGTGATTCCCCTTAGAGACTGAGTTCAGAAACTGACCTCAGAAAAGTATTGCCATGTATTGTGTTGGGATTAAAAAGGTCATGTATGAGAGTCACCCTTGGAAACTGAGATCTAGCCCCAGAGTGGCTTGCACAGAGCACTGGGAATCTCAGCCAAGGTATCACATGATTTCATTCGAAAGACTTGGCAGCCATATTTGAGAGTCAAAACACACATGGAACTCACATTGTAGACCTCAATGGGCCTGGCTTAATGTGACCTTTTGTCCACTCTTTGAGAAGCCTTGCCTGTGAGGGTTCTTCAGAGCTTTCATTGAAATAATCTTCCTCACCATTTAATGGTTCCTGAAAAAATTGAAACCCACAGTGCTTCCAACTTCATCCTTGTAAAATGTCTAGATAAATACCATGAAATTTTTGAAATTCCCATGGCTAGGTTGCACTAGAGAACCTTTGGATGTCCTGCTGCTGATCATGGATGTACCTGACAGTGCCTTGCTTGACTGGGTTTAATGAAAATGGTGTACAACAGAGGTCCCAGTAAGTTTCAGGCTCCTAAGAAGTGGGCCTAGAGTTGTGGTGGGCAGGAGTGTGATAAAACTTCTGTGTTGGAGCAATTTGGATCTTCCATTGGCTTACAAATGGCTTGTGGCTTACATGGTGCAGCCAGCAGACCCTTATAAGTAAAGGCATCTTGTTAAATGGAGAGGATTCAGGGCAATGTTCAGAATCAGGTTGCTATGGACAAGGATGCAATGGGGCAAGCTTTGAGGGATAGAAGATTGGTTGGTGCATTTTCCTGCAGACCCTGACCCACCACACGTGACAGAACTCCCTCCAGCACTGTGTCCCAGTTGAACTCCTTCTATTTTATGAAGCAAATACCAAACTACCAGTGCAGCAGCAAAAACCCCACAAAAAGTGTAGGAGGGCCAAATGGCTTCACAGTTCAACGGGGAGACACTTAGACCTCAGAGGCCACAGTTTACCTAAAAAGAAAAATATCAGCACTGCTGCCTCATGTTCATTGAAACATCAGAAACAATGTCCTCCAGGTCTCATAGATGCAGACCCAGCTTTGATGGTCTCACTACAAAGGAAGCCAAATCTCCTGACAACAACATATATTTAAGTGCCCTATCTCAAGGCAGTTTCTCAAAAAGTTTTTAGGCCAGCAGAGCTCCATGTTTGTGGAGTGTTTACCCTGTCCCTTGCTTTTGGAAACTCCTCTACCACCTCCAAGGTTGTGAACTCCTGAGCATTTTCCATTCCAGATATGTGTTCACTGATTTTCTAACTCTTCTCCTCTAATTGTGTCTTACTTGGGGTGAAGGTAATGTCAAGGCATTGTTCTGGATGAGAGTGGGAGGATATTTGTGCAGCATATATATGCATACACATTGGATTCATTTTCCAATTTTCATTTTGAAATATTGAATCCCTGACACTAACCCATACCTACTAGACTCAAACAACTCATCCTAATATGATAGAGAAAAATAACCCAAACCTATAGAAATACAAGCAGTTCATTGGAGGCATGTTGTATAGTTGGACTTGCCTTTTGCATTATATAAGGTAAAAGTTATAAATTTAGTCAATTTTTAATCGAAGAAGTTCTCCATAAGTTTTTAAACTTAAAAATACGAGAATTCTTGTTTCCCTTTCTCTTTAGCCTATTCACACTTGTATATTTATATGCATATATAGAATCCTACCAGGTATCACACGTACATTTTGAGGTGGCTGACTTGGCATATACAAACTGTGAGAAGAGTTCAAACCTCCTAAATGCTGTTGGAACTGAAAATTCAACCTATAGGGGAGCTTCCTAGTAGAAGAACATTATACATAAATTCATGTTCAGTAAAATAAATATTTTTGCATCTGTGGGTGATATATGTTTACTGATGAATTTCTATTGCCATTTATATTGCTTCTTTTAAATGTCTGTCAGTGTTTTGTGTGTTTGTGTGTGTGTGTGTGTGTGTGTGTGTGTAATATATCTGTACACTCTGCAGATTTTTCAAAATATGAAATATATGTGTCTAATGTAAACTCTCTAAATTCATTCATGTTCATGTATGTGGATTTATAATCAACTTTTCACAAGATTATAATCAGAAATATTCATCCACCTGAAATACATATTTATTTCCTAGTACTGAAAACTAACTTCAGTGAATGGTGCATACAAATCCTAATTATTCTACAGTAACTGACCCAGTCTAACATCAATGCAAGTAGATTCCTATGGGACATGATATGTAATTTGACGTTCATATGTACTCAACTCTGGTACATTATTATTTCTTCAGTTTTTGCACATTTTAAGTTATACACTTCATCCACAAGTTCACCAATTTATAGGCATTTGTTTCAACTTTAATAACTTCTTGCTTCAGAACACATGTATTGGCAGGGTTTCTTGACTGGTCTTTTCATGAGACTTCTTTCCAAACACATTATTTTTGATTTCCATAATCACTTTTGAAGCAAAACTCACACAGTCTTCATGATAAACCAAACAATAATATTTCCATTAGATATATAACTGGTTGGAATGAATGATTGTATATCAATATATGATTTCCTGTAATTTTTCAGATATCAATTCAATTCATTATATAAAGTTCAAAAAAGTTATATTATTTATTCACAGTATGGTCTATTTGTGGTTTTTCTCTATGTTCATAGAAACAGGGTACACCTATTTGTACCCCCGATTCTAATTTTACATCTTCAATATATTGCTCCCAGAAATGGTGAAAGAAATACTCATGTCACCTCATTATCACAGTAATATTCTGGACAAAAAATGGAAAGGTCACACTTATGATTGTACCAAAGCCTAAATGGAAAGTGAACATGGATTTCTAAAAACATCCATGTCCAGGTTGCCAAATGCTGTCAATTGTCACTCCTATTGGTGACTACATATTTGTTTTTTCCTAATTTATATATTGAAACTCAACCCTGTTGAAAATGTCTAATTCTATCCCTCACTTTATCCTTTGCCTGATTTCGTAATGTTTCCATTGATATCTGCTTTTCTACACATTTTCCCAGTTCATCATAGTGACTGACTCTTCATATGTGCTGATATTTACATTCACTCTATAACCGAAAGTCTATTGCTAAAGAACTTTTGGTCCAAATCCTATACTCACTCTTCTTCCTAAACCTACTGACTATCTTCCTAATCCTACTGAATATCCCTTTTTGACTGGATGTTCTCTTCTAAATTCAATCATCCAATGTACAAGGTCCTATGCCATTGTATATCGAATTATCTGAGACATCTTTGCAGAACATAATTCAAAGCTAAGTATCCCAATCAAGGGCAAAACCCTTCTGGGCTTCAAATCATAACTAGGTTTCTTTTTTCAAACTTATATTTCACCTCTATATTCTTGTAAATACTGCAGGTTCCCAATCCCATTATTCATCGCACAGAATCATTCGTCACCAAATCAAACCTGTTTTTAACCCCAGGTATACACTGTTCCCTCAATCATTTTACAGAAGAGCAGGGACAGAGTGGTTCTTACAATACAGGAAAGTTGGGGATCTTCCACCAGATGAGAACCTCAAATGTCCATGCACAAATGATACCTGGAGAAGTTGTAGGCAGGTATGAAGCTCCTGAGAGAGCAAAAGTCATCTTCCATGGCCAACAACCTGGTCAGGATGAAGGGATGTGTCTGCATCTGCCTCTCTATTCTTATTGTAGAGAAGGTGGACCAAACCAGGCCTGAGTGGAGAGCTGTTCCCAGGTGCCAATGGTTGATATACATTCTACCTAATAAAAGTGTCAAAGGAAGTAGGGGCAACCTCCATCTTATGTTAACCTTGGAAGCAACTGTTAGGACAAAGTGGTTGCCAAGGCAGTGACCTCATTCAGTTTCAAAGAATGTGACATCCCTCATTTCCTTGGTGATGGAAATCTCTGAACTTTGTATCCAAAAAGGCAGGCACCCAGAGGCAGTCCCAGTCCCAGGCCCAGTGGGCTCACTTGTTTGGATTTACCAAGGACAGAGTCAGTTTTCTTGGTACCTAATGATGTGAGGATGGCCAAATGCCAGGAGAGCTCTGAAGATGGACCTTTCCTGAGAAAAGAGGTAGTGGCTAACCACTTTTTCCTGACATCTTCACAGAGTTGGTCAAGGAAACAAGATCTGAGAGAAGACAGGCCATTTCGGGGGAACATATTATGGTCCACCAGTCAGAGGACACTCCGGATAGTCACAGACCTACTTGGGGGAAGGAGGTGCGTTTGTGAGAGTTGGTGTGGGTTTGTTGTTTTGTCTCATGTTCTGAGAATAGATCGAAAAAGTGGTTTGTTTGATTTGGAGCAGACAGTTTCTAGTAAGTCATTTGACAAGGCGAGTGTTTCTGTTTATGTGTATCCCACTTTGTCCGTTGTTGTAGACATTAGAAAAGAGAATGCATTAATGGATGTGTCCTGTCTAGTATAAATCTTCCCTATAATTCATCCTGCCCAATATATGAATGGACTGCAGCTTGTCTTATCGATGTGCAACACCTGCTATCTTTCTAAGTTGTTGTTTTCTTCCTGAATTCTGGCCACTCTCCAGAATGGGCTCAGGGATTTGTGTCCAAAATATGTACCACCTCCAAGCTCTGTGACATGGCCATGTAAAGGATAGTTGAAGAGAATGGCGACCATCTCAGAAAACTCAGATATCAGTGTGACCAGGAAAGTCTCAGTGCAGAAACACTGCTTTGGGCTTTTTGCTTACTTATTGTTGTGTTGCACTGAATGTCAGGAAGGTCTTTGCCTCAGGCCACCCCTTTGTGAAGCCTGAAGAAAACAGTTTTCAAATGGAAATGAATGGGCCTCACCTTTGTTTCTTTGCTTAATTGCTTTGGAAAGGGATGTGTCTTTATCAGCCTCTTGGACCTGTGTGTGGCTGTGACTTAGATTGTCAGCACCTGATGGATCTTAAGAATGATCCCATGTGAGCTTCCAAAACCAAAATGGCAAAAAATTTCATTCATTGTGGATGAAGACTCTTGCCTTCCTCTGTTAGGTTCCTGCACTCCAACAAATGAGAATAGGGATTCTGTGAGTCAAATGAGTTCTTCAAAGCCCTGCAGAGGTGCTTGTGTTTTCGCATGACTCTAAATCACCAAAAGAATCAATACCTAAAATCAGTATGCCTCAAATTGGAGAAACACAGAAGTATTAAAGGCAGGCTTATTTGTTCACTCCTGGTTCACAGAAACGGTGTCCAGGCTACCCTGACTTTAGGCAAATGAGGGGCAAAGGAGCTGATTTTGGACACTGTCTTGGGCTGCGCCCCTCATGGAAATCTCCAGCCAGAAGTTAAGATGATTGACTATATGGAATAAGATGAGGGCCATGTGGGAGTGTTTTGGTTTTAATGTTGCTCATTTGTGTGGCATTGGAATAAATGATTGGGTCCACGTGGGCTTGAACTCTGGTGTGATTCCCCTTAGAGACTGGGTTTTGGAAGTGAACTCAGGGAAGCATTGCCATGAATTTTGCTGGGATTCTAAGAGGCCACGCATGAAAGTCGCTCTTGGAAACTGAGACCTAGGCCCCGGATAGATTTCCACAGAGGCCTGGGAATCTCAGCAAGGATATTACATTATTTTATTCTTAAAGAAATGGCATCCACAGTTGAGAGTCAAAACACACATGCACCTCACATTGTAGACCTCAATGGGCCTGGCCTAATGTGACCTTTTGTCCATTCTTTGGGAAGCCTTGCCTGTGAGATTTCTCCAGAGATTTCATTGAAATGAGCTTTCTCACCATTTAATGTTTGCTGAATGAATTGAAACCCACAGTGCCTCCAACTTCATGCTTGAAAAATGGCTAGATAAATACCATGAAATTTTTGAAATTCCTATGACCAGGTGGCACTGGAGAAACATTGGATGTCCTATTGCTGATCATGAGTATACGAGACAGTGCCTTGATTTACTGAGTTTCATGAAAATGGTGTAGAACAGAGATGCCAGTAAGTTGGAGCCTGCTGAGTAGTGGGTCTAGAGCAGTGGTGGGGAGGTGTTTGATAAAATATCCGTAGTAGGGCCATGTGGATCTACCATTGAATTTCAAATGGCTTGTAACTGACATGGTGCTGTGAGCAGACCCTTATATCTAAAGGCATCTTGTTATATGGAGAGTTTTAAGAGGAAAATTAAGAATCAGGTTGATATGGACAAGGGGACAATGGGGCAAGCTGTGAGAGATAGAAGCCTAGTTGGTGCATTCTCTTGCAGACCCTGACCCACCACACGTGACAGAACTCCCTCCAGCGCTGTGTCCCAGTTTAGCTGCTAGTATTTTGTGAAACAAATACCAAACTCACAGTGCAGCAGCCTAAACACCACAAAAACTGGAGGAGGACCAAATGGCTTCACAGTCCCCACGGGGAGATACTTAGTCACCAGTGGCCTCAGTTTCCCTACAAAGAGAGGATTAAGCACTGCTTCTTCTTGTTCATTTTAAAATAAGAAACCATGTCCTCCAGGTCACATAGATGCAAACCCAGCTTTGATGGTCTCACTACAAAGGAAGCCAAATTTCCTGAAAACAACATATATTTCAAGTGCGGAAGCTCAGAGGCAGTTTCTCAAAAAGTTTTTAGGCCAGCAGAGCTCCATGTTTGTGGAGTGTTTACCCTGTCCCTTACTTTTGGAAACTCCTAAACCACCTCCAAGGTTGTGAACTCCTGAGCATTTTCCATTCCAGATATGTATTCACTGATTTTGTAACTCTTCTCCTCTAATTGTGTCTTACTTGGCGTGAAGGTAATGTCAAGGCATTGTTCTGGATGAGAGCGGGAGGATATTTGTGCAGCATATATTTACATACACATTGGATTCATTTTCCAATTTTCCATTCGAAGTACTGAATCCCTGACACTAACCCTTACCTAGTAGACTCAGACTATTCATCCTAATATAATGGGGAAAATTAACCCAACACAATAGAAATACAAGCACTTCAGAGGAGACATGTTGTATAGTTGGACTTGACATTTGCATTATATAAGGTAGGAGTTATAAATCTTGTCAAATTTTAATTGAAATATTCTCCATCTGTTTTTAAACTTAACAAATATGTGAATTCTTGTTTCCTTTTTCTGTAGCCTATTCACACATGTATATTTATATGCATATATAGAATCCTACCAGGTATCACAAGTACATTTTTGTGAGGTGGTGGTCTTGGCAGATTCAAATTGTGAGAAGAGTTCACTCCTCCTAAATGCTGTTGAAAATGAAAATTCAACCTATAGGAGAGCGTCCTAGTAGAACAACATTATGCATAAACTCATGTTCAGGAAAATAAATATTTTTGCATCTGTGGATGATATATATTTACTGATGAATTTCGATTGGAATTTATATTGGTACTTTTCAATATATGTGAGTGTGTGTGTGTGTGTATGTGTTTGTGTGTGTGTGTGTATATATATATATATATATATATATATATATATAGATAGATAGATAGATAGATAGATAGATAGATATAGATAGATAGATAGATATAGGTATAGATATAGATATAGATATACTCTCCAAATTTTTCAAAATAAAAAATATATGTGTCTAATATACACTCTCTATATCATTCATGTTCATGTATGTGGATTTGTAATCAACTTTTCACAAGATTATAATCAGAAATATTCATCCACCTGAAATACATATTTGTTTCCTAGTACTGACTACTAACTTCAGTGAAAGGTGCATACAAACCCTAATTAACAACAGTAACTGACCCAGTCTAACATCAATGCAAGTAGACTTCTATGGGACATGATATGTAATTTGTCATTCATTTGTATACGACACTGGTACATTATTGTTTCTTCAGTTTTTGCACATCATAGGATATACATTTCATCCACAAGTTCACAAATTAATAGGCATTTGTTTCAACTTTAATCACTTCTTGCTTCAGAAAACATGTATTGTCAGGGTTTCGTGACGGGTCTTTTCATCAGACTTCTTTCCAAACACATTATTTTGAATTTCCATAATCATTTTGAAGCAAAACTAACACACTCTTTAAGATAAACCAAAACACTAATATTTCCATTAGATATATAACTGGTTGGAATGAATGATTGTATATCAATATACGATTTCCTTTAATTTTTCAGATATGAGTCCAATTCATTATTTAAAGTTGAAAAAATTATATTATTTATTCACAGTATGGTCTATTCATGCTTTTTTTCTATGTTCATAGAAACAGTGTACACCTCTTTGTACCCCCGATTCTAACTTTACATCTTCAATATATTGCTCCGAGAAATGGTGAAAGAAATACTCATGTCACCTCATTATCACAGTAATATTCTGGACAAAAAATGGAAAGGTCACACTTATGATTGTACCAAAGCCTAAATGGAAAGTGAACATTGATTTCTAAAACATCCATATCCAGGTTGCCTAATGCTGTCAATTGTCAATCCTATTGGTGACTACATATATATTTTTTCCTAATTTATATTTTCAAACTCAACCCTGTTGAAAATGTCTAATTCTATCACTCACTTTATACTTTGCCTGATTTCGTAATGTTTCTATTGATATCTGCTTTTCTACATATTTTCCCCAGTTCAACATAGTGACTGACTCTTCATATGTGCTGACATTTACATTCACTCTATAACCAAAAGTCTATTGCTAAAGAACTTTTGGTCCAAATCCTATTCTCACTCTTCTTCCAAAACCTACCGACTATCTTCCTAATCCTACTGAATATCCCTTTTTGACCTGATGTTCTCTTCTAAATTCAATCATCCAATGTACAACTTCCTATGCCATTGTAATTCGAATTATTTGAGACATCTTTGCAGAACATAATTCAAAGCTAAGTATACCAATCAAGGGCAAAACCCTTCTGGGCTTCAAATCACACCTAGATTTCTGTTTTCATACTTATATTTCACCTCTATATTCTTGTAAATATTGCAGGTTCCCAATACCATTATTCATCACACAGAATCATTCGTCACCCAAATCAAACCTGTTTTTAACCCCAAGTATACACTGTTCCCTCAATCATTTTACAGAAGAGCAGGGACAGAGTGGTTCTTACAATACAGGAAAGTTGGGGACCTTCCACCAGATGAGAACATCAAATGTCCATGCACAAATGATACCTGGAGAAGTTGTAGGCAGGTATGAAGCACCTGAGAGAGCAAAAGTCATCTTCCATGGCAAACAACCTGGTCAGGATGAAGGGTTGTGTCTGAATCTGCCTCTCTCTTCTTATTGTAGAGAAGGTGGACCAATCCAGGCCTGAGTGGAGAGCTGTTCCTGGTTGCCAATGGTTGATATACATTCTACCTTATGAAAGTGTCACAGGAAGTAGGGGCAAACTCCATCTTATGTTACCCTTGGAAGCAACTGTTAGGACAAAGTGGTTTCCAAGGCAGTGACCTCATTCAGTTCCAAAGAATGTGACATACCTCATTTCCTTGGTGATGGAACTCTCTGAACTTGGTATCCAAGAAGCCAGGCACCCAGAGGCAGTCCCAGTCCCAGGCCCAGTGGGCTCACTTTTGTGGATTTACCAAGGACAGAGTCAGTTTTCTTGGTCCCTAATAATGTGAGGATGGCCAAATGCCAGGAGAGCTCTGAAGATGGACCTTTCCTGAGTAAACAGGTAGTGGCTACCCACTTTTTCCTGACATCTTCACAGAGTTGGTCAAGGAAACAAGATCTGAGAGAAGACAGGCCATTTCGGGGGAACATATTATGGCCCACAGTCAGAGGACACTCCAGATATTCACAGACCTACTTGGGGGAAGGAGGTGCCTTTGTGGGAGTGGGTTTGGGTTTGTTGTTTTGTCTCATGTTCTGAGAATAGATAGAAATGGCGGTTTGTTTGGTTTGGAGCGGACAGTAAGTCATTTGACAAGGCGAGTGTTTCTGTTTATGTGTATCCCACTGTGTCCGTTGTTGTAGACATTAGAAAAGAGAATGCATTAATGGATGTGTCCTGTCTAGTATAAATCTTCCCATAATTCATCCTGCCCAACATATGAATGGACTGCAGCTTGTCTTATCGATGTGCAACACCTGCTATCTTTCTAAGTTGTTGTTTTCTTCCTGAAATCTGGCCACTCTCAAGAATGGGCTCAGGGATTTGTGTCCAAAATACGTACCACCTCCAAGCTCTGTGACATGGCCATGTAAAGGATAGTTGAAGAGAATGGCGAGCATCTCAGAAAACTCAGATTTCTGTGTGACTAGGAAAGTCTCAGTGCAGAAACCCTGCTTTGGGCCTTTTGCTTACTAATTGTTGTGTTGCACTGAATGTCAGGAAGGTCTTTGCCTCAGGCCACCCCTTTGTGAAGCTTGAAGAAAACAGTTTTCAAATGGAAATGAATGGGCCTCACCTGTGGCTCTTTGTTTAATTGCTTTGGAAAGGGATGTGTCTTTATCAGCCTCTTGCACCTGTGTGTGGCTGTGATTTAGATTCTCAGCACCTGATGGATCTTCAGAATGATCCCATGTTAGCTTCCAAAACCAAAATGGCAAAAAAATATCATTCATTGTGGATGAAGTCTCTTGCCTTCCTCTGTTAGGTTCCTGCACTCCAACAAATATGAATAGGGATTCTTTGGATCAAATGAGTTCTTAAAGCCCTGCAGAGGTGCTTGTGTTTTCGCATGACTCTAAATCACCTAAAGAATCCATACCTAAAATCAGTAGGCCTCAAATTGGAGAAACACAGAAGTATTAATGGCAGGCTTATTTGTTCACTCCTGGTTCACAGCAACGGTGTCCAGGCTACCCTGACTTTAGGCAAATGAGGGGCAAAGAGCTGATTTTGGACACTGTCTTGGGCTGCACCCCTCATGGAAACCTCCAGCCAGAGGTTAAGATGATTGACTATATTGAATAAGGTGAGGGCCATGTGGGAGTGTTTTGGTTTTAATGTTGGTCATTTTTGTGGCATTGGAAAAAATGACTGGTTCCACGTGGGCTTGAACTCTGGTGTGATTCCCCTTAAACACTGGGTTTTGGAACTGAACTCAGAGAAGCATTGCCATGAATTTTGTTGGGATTTTAAGAGGCCACGCATGAAAGTCGCTCTTGGAAACTGAGACCTAGGCCCCGGGTAGATTTCCACAGAGGCCTGGGAATCTCAGCAAGGATATCACATGATTTTATTCTTAAAGAAATGGCAGCCCTAATTGAGAGTCAAAACACACATGGACCTCACATTGTTGACATCAATGGGCCTGGCCTAATGTGACGTTTTGTCCATTCTTTGGGAAGCCTTGCCTGTGACAGTTCTCCAGAGATTTCATTGAAATGAGCATCCTCACCATTTAATGTTTGCCTAATGAATTGAAACAGACAGTGCCTCCAACTTCATGCTTGAAAAATGGCTAGATAAATACCATGAAATTTTTGAAATTCCTATGACCAGGTGACACTGTAGAAACATTGGATGTCCTGTTGCTGATCATGAGTATACCAGACAGTGCCTTGATTTACTGAGTTTCATGAAAATGGTGTAGAACAGAGATGCCAGTAATTTGGAGCCTGCTGAGTAGTGGGTCTAGAGCAGTGGTGGGGAGGCGTTTGATAAAACACCCGTGGTAGGACCATGTGCATCTACCAATGGATTCCAAATGGCTTGTAACTGACATGGTGCTGCGAGCAGACCCTTATATGTAAAGGCATCTTGTTATATGGAGAGTTTTAAGAGGAAAATTAAGAATCAGGTTGATATGGACAAGGGGGCAATGGGGCAAGCTGTGAGAGATAGAAGCCTAGTTGGTGCATTCTCTTGCAGACCCTGACCCACCACACGTGACAGAACTCCCTCCAGCACTGTGTCCCAGTTTAGCTGCTAGTATTTCGTGAAACAAATACCAAACTCACAGTGCAGCAGCCTAAACACCACAAAAAGTGGAGGAGGACCAAATGGCTTTACAGTCCACACGGGGAGACGGGGAGACACTTAGTCCCCAGTGGCCTCAGTTTACCTATAAAGAGAGGATTCAGCACTGCTTCATCTTGTTCATTGGAAAATAAGAAACCATGTCCTCCAGGTCACATAGATGCAGACCCAGCTTTGATGGTCTCACTACAAAGGAAGCCAAATCTCATGAAAACAACATATATTTCAAGTGTGGAAGCTCAGAGGCAGTTTCTCAAACAGTTTTTAGGCCAGCAGAGTTACATGTTTGTGGAGTGTTTACCATGTCCCTTACTTTTGGAAACTCCTAAACCACCTCCAAGGTTGTGAACTCCTGAGCATTTTCCATTCCAGATATGTATTCACTGATTGTGTAACTCTTGTCCTCTAATTGTGTCTTACTTGGGGTGAAGGTAATGTCAAGGCATTGTTTTGGATGAGAGCGGGAGGATATTTGTGCAGCATATATTTACATACACATTGGATTCATTTTCCAATTTTTCATTCGAAGTACTGAATCCCTGACACTAACCCATACCTAGTAGACTCAGACTATTCATCCTAATATAATGGGGAAAATTAACCCAACACAATAGAAATACAAGCACTTCAGAGGAGACATGTTCTATAGTTGGACTTGACATTTGCATTATATAAGGTAGGAGTTATACATCTAGTCAAATTTTAATTGAAATATTCTCCATGTGTTTTTAAACTTAACAAATATGTGAATACTTGTTTCCAATTTCTGTATCCTATTCACACATGTATATTTATATGCATATATAGAATCCTACCAGGTATCACACGTACATTTTTGTAAGGTGGATGTCTTGGCAGATACAAATTGTGAGAAGTGTTCACTCCTCCTAAATGCTTTTGGAAATGAAAATTCAACCTATAAGAGAGCGTCCTAGAAGAACAACATTATACATAAACTCATGTTCAGTAACATAAACATTTTTGCATCTGTGGATGATATATATTTACTGATGAATTTCGATTGGCATTTATATTGGTACTTTTTAATGTCTGTGAGTGTTGTGTGTGTGTTTGTGTGTGTGTGTGTGTGTATAGATATAGATATAGATATACTCTCCAAAGTTTTCCAAATATGAAATATATGTGTCTAGTATACACTCTCTAAATTCATTCATGTTCATGTATGTTGATTTATAATCAACTTTTCACAAGATTATAATCAGAAATATTCATCCACCTGAAATACATATTTGTTTCTTAGTACTGACTACTAACTTCAGTGAAGGGTGCATACAAATCCTAATTATTCTACAGTATCTGACCCAGTGTAACATCAATGCAAGTAGACTCCTATGGGACATGATATGTAATTTGTCATTCATTTGTATTCGACACTGGTACATTATTGTTTCTTCAGTTTTTGCACATCATAGGATATACATTTCATCCACAAGTTCACAAATTAATAGGCATGTGTTTCAACATTAATCACTTCTTGCTTCAGAACACATGTATTGTCAGGGTTTCTTGACTGGTCTTTTCATGAGACTTCTTTCCAAACACATTATTTTGAATTTCCATAATCATTTTGAAGCAAAACTCACACACTCTTCATGATAAACCAAAACACTAATATTTCCATTAGATATATAACTGGTTGGAATGAATGATTGTATATCAATATACAATTTCCTTTTATTTTTCAGATATCAGTTCAATTCATTATTTAAAGTTCAAAAAAGTTATATTATTTATTCACAGTATGGTCTATTCGTGGTTTTTCTCTATGTTCATAGAAACAGGGTACACCTATTTGTACCCACGATTCTAATTTGCATCTTCAATATATTGCTCCCAGAAATGGTGAAAGAAATACTCATGTCACCTCATTATCACAGTAATATTCTGGACAAAAAATGGAAAGGTCACACTTATGATTGTACCAAAGCCTAAATGGAAAGTGAACATGGATTTCTAAAAACATCCATGTCCAGGTTGCCTAATGCTGTCAATTGTCACTCCTATTGGTGACTACATATTTTTTTTTCCTAATTTATATATTGAAACTCAACCCTGTTGAAAATATCTAATTCTATCCCTCACTTTATACTTTGCCTGATTTCGTAATGTTTCCATTGATATCTGCTTTTCTACATATTTTCCCCACTTCAACATAGTGTCTGACTCTTCATATGTGCTGACATTTTCATTCACTCTATAACCAAAAGTCTATTGCTAAAAGAACTTTTGGTCCAAATCCTATACTCACTCGTCTTCCTAAACCTACCGACTATCTTCCTAATCCTACTGAATATTCCTTTTTGACTGGATGTTCTCTTCTAAATTCAATCATCCAATGTACAAGGTCCTATGCCATTGTATATCAAATTATCTGAGACATCTTTGCAGAACATAATTCAAAGCTAAGTATCCCAATCAAGGGCAAAACCCTTCTGGGCTTCAAAGCATACCTAGATTTCTTTTTTCATACTTATATTTCACCTCTATATTCTTGTAAATATTGCAGGTTCCCAATCCCGTTATTCATCGCACAGAATCATTCGTCACCAAAACAAACCTGTTTTTAACCCCAGGTATACACTGTTCCCTCAATCATTTTACAGAAGAGCAGGGACAGAGGGGTTCTTACAATACACGAAAGTTGGGGATCTTCCACCAGATGAGAACCTCAAATGTCCATGCACAAATGATACCTGGAGAAGTTGTAGGCAGGTATGAAGCAAATGAGAGAGCAAAAGTCATCTTCCATGGCAAACAACCTGGTCAGGATGAAGGGATGTGTCTGAATCTGCCTCTCTCTTCTTATTGTAGACAAGGTGGAACAATCCAGGCCTGAGTGGAGAGCTGTTCCCGGGTGTCAATGGTTGATATACATTCTACCTTATGAAAGTGTCACAGGAAGTAGGGGAAACCTCCATCTTATGTAACCCTTGGAAGCAACTGTTAGGACAAAGTGGTTGCCAAGGCAGTGACCTCATTCAGTTCCAAAGAATGTGACATACCTCATTTCCTTGGTGATGGAACTCTCTGAACTTGGTATCCAAGAAGCCAGGCACCCAGAGGCAGTCCCAGTCCCAGGCCCAGTGGGCTCACTTTTTTGGATTTACCAAGGACAGAGTCAGTTTTCTTTGTCCCTAATAATGTGAGGATGGCCAAATGCCAGGAGAGCTCTGAAGATGGACCTTTCCTGAGTAAACAGGTAGTGGCTACCGACTTTTTCCTGACATGTTCACAGAGTTGGTCAAGGAAACAAGATCTGAGAGAAGACAGGCCATTTCGGGGAAACATAGTATGGCCCACAGTCAGAGGACACTCCAGATACTCACAGACCTACTTGGGGGAAGGAGGTGCCTTTGTGGGAATGGGTTTGGGTTTGTTGTTTTGTCTCATGTTCTGAGAATAGATAGAAATGGCGGTTTGTTTGGTTTGGAGCGGACAGTAAGTCATTTGACAAGGCGAGTGTTTCTGTTTATGTGTATCCCACTGTGTCCGTTGTTGTAGACATTAGAAAAGAGAATGCATTAATGGATGTGTCCTGTCTAGTATAAATCTTCCCTATTATTCATCCTGCCCAATATATGAATGGACTGCAGCTTGTCTTATCGATGTGCAACACCTGCTATCTTTCTAAGTTGTTGTTTTCTTCCTGAATTCTGGCCACTCTCCAGAATGGGCTCAGGGATTTGTGTCCAAAATATGTACCACCTCCAAGCTCTGTGACATGGCCATGTAAAGGATAGTTGAAGAGAATGGCGAGCATCTCAGAAAACTCAGATATCAGTGTGACCAGGAAAGTCTCAGTGCAGAAACACTGCTTTGGGCTTTTTGCTTACTTATTGTTGTGTTGCACTGAATGTCAGGAAGGTCTTTGCCTCAGGCCACCCCTTTGTGAAGCCTGAAGAAAACAGTTTTCAAATGGAAATGAATGGGCCTCACCTGTGGTTCTTTGTTAGTTGCTTTGGAAAGGGATGTGTCTTTATCAGCCTCTTGGTCCTGTGTGTGGCTGTGACTTAGATTCTCAGCACCTGATGGATCTTAAGAATGATCCCATGTGAGCTTCCAAAACCAAAATGGCAAAAAATATCATTCATTGTGGATGAAGACTCTTGCCTTCCTCTGTTAGGTTCCTGCACTCCAACAAATACGAATAGGGATTCTGTGAGTCAAATGAGTTCTTCAAAGCCCTGCAGAGGTGCTTGTGTTTTCGCATGACTCTAAATCACCTAAAGAATCGATACCTAAATTCAGTAGCCCTCAAATTGGAGAAACATAGAAGTATTAATGGCAGGCTTATTTGTTCACTCCTGGTTCACAGCAACGGTGTCCAGGCTACCCTGACTTTAGGCAAATGAGGGGCAAACGAGCTGATTTTGGACACTGTCTTGGGCTGCACCCCTCATGGAAACCTCCAGCCAGAGTTTAAGATGATTGAATATATGGAATAAGGTGAGGGCCATGTGGGAGTGTTTTGGTTTTAATGTTGGTCATTTGTGTGGCATTGGAAAAAAATGACTGGTTCCACGTGGGCTTGAACTCTGGTGTGATTCCCCTTAAACACTGGGTTTTGGATCTGAACTCAGAGAAGCATTGCTATGAATTTTGTTGGGATTTTAAGAGGCCACGCATGAAAGTCGCTCTTGGAAACTGAGACCTAGAGCCCGGGTAGATTTCCACAGAGGCCTGGGAATCTCAGCAAGGATATCACATGATTTTATTCTTAAAGAAATGGCATCCATAGTTGAGAGTCAAAACACACATGCACCTCACATTGTAGACCTCAATGGGCCTGGCCTAATATGACCTTGTGTCCATTCTTTGGGAAGCCTTGCCTGTGAGATTTCTCCAGAGATTTCATTGAAATGAGCTTCCTCACCATTTAATGTTTGCTGAATGAATTGAAACCCACAGTGCCTCCAACTTCATGCTTGAAAAATGGCTAGATAAATACCATGAAATTTTTGAAATTCCTATGACCAGTGACACTGGAGAAACATTGGATGTCCTATTGCTGATCATGAGTATACCAGACAGTGCCTTGATTTACTGAGTTTCATGAAAATGGTGTAGAACAGAGATGCCATTAAGTTGGAGCCTGCTGAGTAGTGGGTCTAGAGCAGTGCTGGGGAGGTGTTTGATAAAACATCCGTGGTAGGGCCATGTGGATCTACCATTGGATTCCAAATTGCTTGCAACTGACATGGTGCTGCCAGCAGACCCTTATATGTAAAGGCATCTTGTTATATGGAGAGTTTTAAGAGGAAAATCAAGATTCAGGTTGATATGGACAAGGGGGCAATGGGGCAAGCTGTGAGAGATAGAAGCCTAGTTTGTGCATTCTCTTGCAGACCCTGACCCACCACATGTGACAGAACTCCCTCCAGCACTGTGTCCCCGTTTAGCTGCTAGTATTTCGTGAAACAAATACCAAACTCACAGTGCAGCAGCCTAAACACCACAAAAAGTGGAGGAGGACAAAATGGCTTCACAGTCCACACGGGGAGACGGGGAGACACTTAGTCCCTAGTGGCCTCAATTTACCTAAAAAGAGAGGATTCAGCACTGCTTCATCTTGTTCATTGGAAAATAAGAAACCATGTCCTCCAGGTCACATAGATGCAGACCCAGCTTTGATTTTCTCACTACAAAGGAAGTCAAATCTCATGAAAAGAACATATATTTCAAGTGCGTAAGGTCAGAGGCAGTTTATCAAAAAGTTTTTAGGCCAGCAGAGCTCCATGTTTGTGGAGTGTTTACCCTGTCCCTTACTTTTGGAAACTCTTCTACCACCTCCAACGTTGTGAACTCCTGAGCATTTTCCATTCCAGATATGTAATCACTGATTTTTTAATTCTTCTCCTCTAATGTGTCTTACTTGGGGTGAAGGTAATGTCAAGGCATTGTTCTGGATGAGAGAGCGAGGATATTTGTGCAGCATATATTTACATACACATTGGATTCATTTTCCAATTTTCCATTTGAATTACTGAATCCCGGACACTAAAACTTACCTAGTAGACTCAGACTATTCATCCTAATATAATGGGGAAAATTAACCCAACACAATAGAAATACAAGCACTTAAGAGGAGACATGTTGTATAGTTGGACTTGACATTTGCATTATATAAGGTAGGAGTTATAAATCTCGTCAAATTTTAATTGAAATATTCTCCATCTCTTTTTATACTTAACAAATATGTGAATTCTTGTTTCCTTTTTCTGTAGCCTATTCACACATGTATATTTATATGCATATATAGAATCCTACCAGGTATCACACATACATTTTAGTGAGGTGGCTGTCTTGGCAGATACAAATTGTGAGAAGTGTTCACTCCTCCTAAATGCTGTTGGAAATGAAAATTCAACCTATAGGAGAACGTCCTAGTAGAACAAAATTATGCATAAACTCATGGTCAGTAAAATAAATATTTTTGCATCTGTGGATGATATATATTTACTGATGAATTTCGATTGGCATTTATATTGGTACTTTTTAATGTCTCTGAATGTTGTGTGTGTGTGTGTGTCTGTGTGTGTGTGTGTGTGTCTGTGTGTGTGTATAGACATAGATATATATATACTCTCCAAATTTTTCAAAATATGAAAAAATGTGTCTAATATATACTCTCTAAATTCATTCATGTACATGTATGTGGATTTATAATCAACTTTTCACAAGATTATAATCAGAAATATTCATCCACCTGAAATACATATTTGTTTCATAGTACTGAAACCTAACTAGAGTGAATGGTGCATACAAATCCTAATTACTCTACAGTAACTGACCCAGTCTAACATCAATGCAAGAAGACTCCTATGGGACATGATATGTAATTTGTCATTCATTTGTATTCGACACTGGTACATTATTGTTTCTTCAGTTTTTGCACATCATAGGATATACATTGCATCCACAAGTTCACAAATTAATAGGCATTTGTTTCAACTTTAATCACTTCTTGCTTCAGAACACATGTATTGTCAGGGTTTCTTGACTGGTCTTTTCATGAGACTTCTTTCCAAACACATTATTTTGAATTTCCATAATCATTTTGAAGCAAAACTCACACACTCTTCATGATAAACCAAAACACTAATATTTCCAATAGATATATAACTGGTTGGAATGAATGATTGTATATCAATATACGATTTCCTTTAATTTTTCAGATATCAGTTCAATTCATTATTTAAAGTTGAAAAAATTATATTATTTATTCACAGTATGGTCTATTCATGCTTTTTTTCTATGTTCATAGAAACAGGGTACACCTCTTTGTACCCCGATTCTAATATTACATCTTCAATATATTGCTCCCAGATATGGTGAAAGAAATACTCATGTCACCTCATTATCACAGTAATATTCTGGACAAAAAATGGAAAGGTCACACTTATGATTGTACCAAAGCCTAAATGGAAAGTGAACATGGATTTCTAAAAACATCCATGTCCAGGTTGCCTAATGCTGTCAATTGTCAATCCTATTGGTGACTACATATTTGTTTTTTCCTAATTTATATTTTCAAACTCAACACTCTTGAAAATGTCTAATTCTATCCTCACTTTATACTTTGCCTGATTTCGTAATGTTTCTATTGATATCTGCTTTTCTACATATTTTCCCCAGTTCAACATAGTGACTGACTCTTCATATGTGCTGACATTTACATTCACTCTATAACCAAAAGTCTATTGCTAAAGAACTTTTGGTCCAAATCCTATACTCACTCTTCTTCCTAAACCTACCGACTATCTTCCTAATCCTACTTAATATCCCTTTTTGACCTGATGTTCTCTTCTAAATTCTATCATCCAATGTACAACGTCCTAATCCATTGTAATTCGAATTATCTGAGACATCTTTGCAGAACATAATTCAAAGCTAAGCATCCCAATCAAGGGCAAAACCCTTCTGGGCTTCAAATCATACCTAGATTTCTGTTTTCATACTTATATTTCACCTCTATATTCTTGTAAATATTGCAGGTTCTCAATGCCATTATTCATCGCACAGAATCATTCGTCACCAAATCAAACCTGTTTTTAACCCCAAGTATACACTGTTCCCTCAATCATTTTACAGAAGATCAGGGACAGAGGGGTTCTTACATTACAGGAAAGTTGGGGATCTTCCACCAGATGAGAACCTCAAATGTCCATGCACAAATGATACCTGGAGAAGTTGTAGGCAGGTATGAAGCACCTGAGAGAGCAAAAGTCATCTTCCATGGCAAACAACCTGGTCAGGATGAAGGGATGTGTCTGAATCTGCCTCTCTCTTCTTATTGTAGACAAGGTGGAACAATCCAGGCCTGAGTGGAGAGCTGTTCCTGGGTGCCAATGGTTGATATATATTCTACCTTATGAAAGTGTCACAGGAATTAGGGGAAACCTCCATCTTATGTAACCCTTGGAAGCAACTGTTAGGACAAAGTGGTTGCCAAGGCAGTGACCTCATTCAGTTCCAAAGAATGTGACATACCTCATTTCCTTGGTGATGGAACTCTCTGAACTTGGTATCCAAGAAGCCAGGCACCCAGAGGCAGTCCCAGTCCCAGGCCCAGTGGGCTCACTTGTTTGGATTTACCAAGGACAGAGTCAGTTTTCTTGGTACCTAATGATCTGAGGATGGCCAAATGCCAGGAGAGCTTTGAAGATGGACCTTTCCTGAGAAAACAGGTAGTGGCTAACCACTTTTTCCTGACATCTTCACAGAGTTGTTCAAAGAAACATGATCTGAGAGAAGACAGGCCATGTCGGGGGAACATAGTATGTTCCACCAGTCAGAGGATACTTCGGATAGTCAAAGACCTACTTGGGGGTAGGTGGTGCCTTTGTGGGAGTGGGTGTGGGTTTGTTGTTTTGTCTCATGTTCTGAGAATAGATAGGAAAGGCGTTTTGTTTGGTTTGGAGTGGACAGTTTCTAGTAAGTCATTTGACACGGCGAGTGTTTCTGTTTATGTGTATCCCACTGTGTCCGTTGTTGTAGACATTAGAAAAGAGAATGCATTAATGGATGTGTCCTGTCTAGTATAAATCTTCCCATAATTCATCCTGCCCAATATATGAATGAACTGCAGCTTGTCTTTTCGATGTGCAACACCTGCTATCTTTCTAAGTTGTTGTTTTCTTCCTGAATTCTGGCCACTCTCCAGAATGGACTCATGGATTTGTGTCCAAAATATGTACCACCTCCAAGCTCTGTGAGATGGCCATGTACTGGATAGTTGAAGAGAATGGCGAGCATCTCAGAAAACTCAGATATCAGTGTGACCAGGAAAGTCTCAGTGCAGAAACACTGCTTTGGGCTTTTTGGTTACTTATTGTTGTGTTGCACTGAATGTCAGGAAGGTTTTTGCCTCAGGCCACCCCTTTGTGAAGCCTGAAGAAAACAGTTTTCAAATGGAATTGAATGGGCCTCACCTGTGGCTCTTAGCTTAATTGCTTTGGAAAGGGATGTGTCTTTATCAGCCTCTTGGACCTGTGTGTGGCTGTGGCTTATATTCTCAGCACCTGATGGATCTTAAGAATGATCCCATGTGAGCTTCCAAAACCACAATGGCAAAAAATATCATTCATTTTGGATGGAGTCTCTTGCCTTCCTCTGTTAGGTTGCTGCACGTACATTTTTGTGAGGTGGCTGTCTTGGCAGATACAAATTGTGAGAAGAGTTCACTCCTCCTAAATGCTTTTGGAAATGAAAATTCAACCTATAGGAGAGCGTCCTATTAGAAAAACATTATATATAAACTCATGTTCAGTAAAATAAATATTTTTTGCATTTGTGGATGATATATATTTACTGATGAATTTCGATTGGCATTTATATTGGTACTTTTTAATGTCTGTGAGTGTTGTGTGTGTGTGTTTGTGTGTGTGTGTATATATATATATATATAGATATAGATATAGATATAGATATAGATATAGATATAGATATATAGATATAAATATAGATATACTCTCCAAATTTTTCAAAATATGAAATATATGTGTCTTATTTTTCACTTCCTAAATTTTTCATATTCATGAATGTGGATTTATAATTATCTTTTCACAAGATTATTCTCAGAAACATTCATATACCCTACGAGACTCCTACCACTAATACTAATATAATGGAGAAAAAGAACCCAAACAGAATAGATACAAGCATTTCAGAAGAGACATGGTGTATAGTTGGACTTGCCTTTTGCATAATATAAGGTAGGAGTTATAAATCTATTCAATTTATTGAAATAATTTTCCATGTGTTATTTTTTTTCACACAACACAAAATTTAATCTTCGAAAAATAAATAAAATTGACACTTCCTTAACCAAGCTAATGAAGAAAAAAAAAACCTCAAATTACTAAAATTAAGGATCATAAAGGAACTTTTACAGACTACACAACTAAAATACAGAGAATAATTGAAAACTAATTTGAAAATTTATAGTCTAATAAATTAAAATATCATGATGACATCAATAAAATTTTAGAGATATACCCAAACTTAATTAGTAGGACGTGAACAATTTAAACAAATCAATTTCAAGCAATGAAATAGAAGTTGCTGTCAACAGCCTACCAATCAAGCAAAGCCCAGGAACAGACAGATTCTCAGCCATGTTCTACAAGACCTTCAAAGAAGCATTCATCACAATACTCCTCAAATTATTCCATAAAATAGAAAAGGATGGAACTCCTCCAAACTCATTCCATGAGGCTATTATCACTCACATACCAAAATCAGACAAAGACACATCAAGGAAAGAAATCTTCAGAGCAATATTCCTGACAAAGATATATACAAAAATTCTCAATAAAATTCTTTTTTTTAAGCCAAAGTTAATCAAAAGGGATAAAGAGGGACACTACACACTATTCCATGTGTTTTTAAAGTTAAGAAATATATGAATTCCTGTCTCCCTTTCTCTGTAGCCTATTAAGCACATGTATTTTTATATGCACAAATAGAATCCTACCTGGTTTCACACGTACATTCTTGTAAGGTGGCTGACTTGGCAGATACTATTTGTGAGAAGAGATCACTCCTCCTAAACGCTGTTGGTACAGAAAATTCAACCCATGGGTGAGCTTCCTAGATGAACAACATTATACATACATCCATGTTCAGTAAAATGAATATTTTGGGATATGCGGATGAGTTATTTTTCATGATGAATTTCGATTGACATATATATTGTGACATTATAATGTGTGTTTGTTTGTCTCTCTCTCTCTCTCTCTCTCTATATATATATATATATATATATATATATATCCAGATTTTCCAAAATATGAAATATATGTCTTCTTATACACCACCTGAATTCATTCATATTCATATATGTGGATTTATAATCAACTTTTAACAAGTTTATTCTCAGAAATATACATCCACTGAAATACATATTTGTTTCCTAGTACTGAAAACTAAATTCAGGGAAGGGTTCTTACAAATCCTAATATTTCTAGACTATCTGACCAAGTTTAACATCAATGCAAATACATTCCTATTGGATATGATGTGTTTTTTAAAGTTCATTTTTATTCAAACTTGGTACGTTATTATTTATTCAGTTTATGGACATCATAAAATATATCCTTTCATTCACAAGTTCACAAATTTATAAATATTTGGTTTACTTTCAATCACTTCCTCCTTCGGAACACATATATTCCTCTATGTTTCTTGACTGGTCTTTTCACTAGACTTCTTTCTAAACACATTATTTTCGATTCCATTATCATTTTTGAAGCAAAACTCACACACTATTCATGATAAACGGTAACCCTAATAATACCATTAGATATATAACTTGTTGGAATGAATGTACATATATCAACATATGATTTCGTCTATATTTTCAGATATTAAAACAATCCATTATGTAAATTTGGAACCAGTCACATAATTTTTTCACAGTATGGTCTATTAATGCATCATCTCTATATTCATCAACACAGGGTAAACCTCTTAGTATCCCCAGTACTAATTTATATGTTTTCAAAATATTGCTCCCAGAAAAGGTGGAAGAAATACTCATGTCACCTGATCTACATATACATATTATCACAGTAATATTCTGGACACAAAATGCAAAGGTCACATTATGATTGCAATAAAGCCTCAATGGAATGTGAACATAGATTACTAAAAACATCCATGTCCAGTTTGCCTAATGCTCTCAAATGTCAATCCAATTGGTGACTACATTTTTGTTTCTTTTTAAGATTATGTATTCAACCTCAGCCCTGTTGAAAATGTCAAATCTTATCACTCACGTTATACTTTGCCTGATTTCCTAATGTCTCTATTGATGTCTGCCTTCCTACATATTTTTCCCAGTTCATCATTGTGCCCAACTTTTCACATATGGTGCCATTTATATTCACTCTCTAACCGAAACCTATTGCTAAAGAACTTTTGGTCCAAATCCTAGACTCACTCTTCCTCCTAAACCTACTGACTATCATTCTAATCCTACACACTATCCCTTTTTCACTGGATGTTCTCTTCTACATTCAATCATCTGAGGTACAGGGTCTTATGCCATTGTATATCGATTTGCATCGACCTCGGTGCAAAACATTACTCAAGCTAAGGATCATAATCAAGAGCACAAATACTTCTGGGCTTCAAATATTACCTTGATTTCTGTTTTCATACTTATATTTTACCTCTATATTCTTATAAATATTGCTGGTTCCCAATACCATTATTCATCCAGCAGAATGATTCCTAAGCCAAATGGAACATGCTATTAACCCTAACCATACAATGTTCCCTCAATCTCACTTTACAGAAGAGCAGGGATAAAGTTGATATTACAATACAGGAAGTTAGGAGATCTTCCACCTGCTGAGTACCTCAAAATCCATGCAGAAATAATCCCTGGAGAAGATGTAGGCAGCTATGAAAGACCTGAGAGAACAAAAGTCATATTCCATGGCAAACAACATGGTCAGGATGAAAGGATGTGTCTGAGTCAGCCTCTCTATTCTTAATGCAGGGAAGATGGACCAAAGCAGGCCTGTGTGGAGAGCTGTTCCCAGGTGACTATGGTTTCTATACCATTCTAACATGTGAAAGTATCACAGGAAGTAGGGCAGCCTTCATGTCAGGAGACACTAGGATGCAACTGTTAGGACAAAGTAGTGGCCAAGACAGGGACCTCATTTATTTCCTGAAGGTAGTGACCTCACCTCATTTCCTTGGTGATGGAACTCTCTGAATTTTGTGATCCAGGAAGCCAGGCACCAGAGCCAGTCCAAGTCCCAGTCGCAGTGGGCTCACTTGTTTGGATTTACTAAGGACAGAGTCAGTCTTTCTTGGTACGTACTGATGTAAGGGTTGCCAAATACTAAGAAAGCTCTGAAGAGGGGTCTTTCCTGAGAGGACAGGAATTGGCTCACCACTGCCTCCTGACAACTTCACAGAGTTGACCAAGGAGACCAGATGTGAGACAGAAAGGCCATTTCTGGGGAACATCGTATGGCCTACCAGTCAGAGGACACTCCAGATAGTGACAGACCTACTTGGGGGAAGGAGTTGCATTTGTGGGTGTTGGTTTGTGTTTGTGGTTTTTTTCCATGTTCTGAGAATAGGTAAAAAAGGAGGTTTGTTTGGATTGGAGTGGGCTGTTTCCAGTAAGTCATTTGACAAGGAGACTGTTTCTATGTCTGTGTATCCCACTGTGTTTTTCTTTGTGGATATTAGAAAAAAATAGCTCATTGGGTGTGTCCTGTCTAGTAGAAAGCTTCCCAGCATGCATCCTTTCCAATTAATGAATGGACTGAGGCTTGCCTTATCCATGGGCAACACCTGCTATCTACCTAATTTTCCATTTTTTCATGAATTCTGGCCACTCTCAAGATTAGTATCATGTATTTTTGTACAAGATATGTACCACCTCCAAGCTCTGTGACATGGCCATGTACTGGATAGCTGAAGGGAATGGCGAGCAACTCAGAAAACTCACATATTAGAGTAACAAGGAAAGTCTCCGTGGAGAAACCCTGCTTGGGGCCTTTTGATTACCTATTGTTCTGTTGCTCTGAATGTCAGAAAGGTCTTTGCCTCAGGCCACCCCTTTGTGAAGCCTGAAGAAAACAGTTTTCAAATCTAAATGAATGGGCATCACCTGTGGCTCTTTGCTTCAATGCTTTGGAAATGGATGTGTCTGAATCAGCCTCTTGGCCCTGTGTGAGCCTGTGGTTTAGATTTTCAGCACCTGATGAATCTAAAGAAAGATCCCATGTGGGCATCCAAAACCTAAATGGAAAAAAGATCAGTCATTGTGGATGAAGCCTCTCGCCTTCCTCTGTAAGATTCCTGACCTCCATCAAGTGAGAATAGGGATCATTTGTGTCAAATAAGTTCTTCAAAGGGCTGCAGAGGGGAGACAATAGGTGCTTGGGTTTTCTTATAACTCCAATTCACACTAAAAATCTATACCCCACAGTCAGTAGGCCTCAAATTTGAGAAGTGGAGTAGTATAAACGGCAGACCTATTTGATCACTTCTGGTTCACACTAACGTTGTCCAGGCCACCCTGACTTTAGGCAAATGAGGGACAAGGGAGATTATTTTTGACACTGTCTTGGGCTGTGCCCCTCATGGAAACCTCCAGCTAGAGGTTATGATTAGTGTCTATATAAAAAGATGAAGAGGGCCATGTGAGAGTGTTTTGGTTTTAATTGTCATCATTTGTGTGGCAATTTGAAGAGATGCCTGGGTCCACCTGGGCTTGAACTCTGTTGTGATTCCCCTTAGAGACTGAGTTGTGTAACTGACCTCAGAGAAGTATTGCCATGAATTGTGTTGGGATTTCAGGAGGCCACACATGAGATTCACCATTGGAATCTGAGATCTTGGCCCAGGGTGACTTTACACAGAGCACTGGGAATCTAAGCCAGGATATCACAAGATTTTATTCTGAAAGATTCCAGCCATAGTTAAAACACCAACAGGGAATCTTTAGATCACTTATAAGCAAATTAAAAAACAAAATTTTTTAACAAGAGTAAAAATACTTAGTTAATGTAATGCTACCCTGAATTTTTTGGGTGAGTTATACTTTATATTCCCTGTTTGAGATCCTAGTAAACTTGAGAGAAAAAAAAAAAAAGAAAAAAACAAAACTTTTGAACATAACTTTAAATTAAATAAAATCTGACCTACTGCTTTCGTAGTCATTCTCACATGTAGTAAGATGGGACACAGAGCCTTATCTCAGGTAAGACAGGGCTCTTTATAAATCTTAAGTGTTTTAGTTCTAAAGCTGATCTTCGTTTTTTAATATCCTTTTACAAAGTTTACATAAATTGTTTGAGGTCACATGAACATTAGCTAACACCATATAATATCACTTTTGAAACATAAATTAAAGAATGGCTGAATGTTTTTAACATTCAAATAGATTAGGCTCTCATTAATTTAAAAATACATTTAAATTGTTGCACAATGTAAAGTGTAACATAAAACTTTACATATCTTATTGATAACAGGTAAATAAATCCCCAATATATATTTTATTTACCATACAACTTCAGAACACCAGCTTGATATAATGCTCTTTTAAAGTTTCTACCTTATCGAGTTGTATAACTGGAAGATATGAGCACATTAATAGCATCACAGTTACATTGATGTTTCTACATTAACCAAGTTTATCTTTTAAAGAAATGGCAGTACAGTGCTCTAAAATAACAGTTCTGTTTTAAACAGTTGTTTAATTTTTATGGTTGCTTGCTCTGGAAAAAATAAAACTTAATAAACACAATGTCATGAGTAATCTTATGTTTTAAGAAATTTTTGTCTCTTTAACACATGACTAATTTTTACAATCTTACACAGACTTTAGTAGAAAGTCTGTATAAGATTGTAAACATTTTATACAGATTTTGTACTAAAAATTGATAGACCTTAGTATATCAATCAGATATCAAACAAAAACACTCATGAATGAGTAAATCCAAATCAAATTTACTTTACTTTTTAATCAAAATATTAGACAAATGTATTGAACAGTGTAAACCATTTTTTGGTTGAAGGAAAAGTCCTAGAACAAAGTCATATAGACCTTTGGTAGACAATAATATTTTATTAGATTTTTGAACACCTAGAAAAACTTATAGGCATAAATTTGAAGACATTTATATTTATCTGTTTATCCAATCTAAATTGAAACATTTAAACCACGTGAATTAAAGATCTGTGGTCCACTTTTTAAAATTTGTTTTTATGAGCGCTTTTTTATATGAGTGCTCCTTATATATGTTAATTTGTGTATCATTTGAATGATATACGCACATATGTGTATATATATATATATATATATATATATATATATATATATATATATATATATAGACATACAACAAATAACAAAAGTGTGCACACCTAATAATAGTGAAGGCCTTGTAGCTTTTCACAGGTGAAATCACCATTGCAATGTTTTTAAAACTCCACAGTTGGTCAAAGATAAAACTGATCAGAAAAACATTAACCTAGGTCTGTAGGATCAAAATCATAAACTCAAAAAAAAAAGAATCTAAGAAAAAATTATGAGTCCTAGAAAAAATGACTGGCCGGTAATTAGTAAATACCATACAATTTACCATTTTTTTCCCTTAGGCCTCAGATCAGTCTCCTACTGAGCTTACAGGAGACTTTCATTTGCATTTCAACAGAAGTCCTGGCTGAGGTCTGGAAGGAGCAGGAAAAAACTGCTATTCTGAGCAGACACCTCAGGCCTAAGGCATTTTAACCATAATTTTCTGGTTAGGATGTTGAAAATTATGCTACAAGTTTAAGATACAATTCACAAAATTTTATATGTTTACATCTTGTTTTGTCAACAGATATCATACTATGATTTACTATCCTTGTCCAAATTAATGCACTGGTAAACACAGTGACATTTTCCCAGGCTACCCAATTCAAAATTGGAGAAAAAAAGACTGCATGATTGGGAAGTTACTTGCCAACTTGGAAGTAGAGTTCTTTAGTTTTCCATCCTAAGTATTTAAGTTCTCTGGCATGAATTTTCTGAAATCAAAAACTAAACAATTACCTAAACCCGACTTTTAACTGCAATATTGTGCAATGCTTCAAAAAACGCATTCAGATACCAGATTTTTACAATAAAACATCATCATTTAGACACACATTCAGCTAAGATCATTCTCAAGAAACAATTTATAATATAAACACATTATTGCACATGTCTTAAAGGGCCAAAAACAAAGGCACAAGACAGACAGAAAGGAACTCCAGAATATGGCTGACAGACAGAAGCCTTTAAAAGAGAGCAGATAAGAGAAAAATCTCCTGCACCAGTGGCACCACAGATGTCCCCACAAGGGGACCAGATGTTTTCACAGAGAAGCTACCTGAAATGTAAAATCAAGGGTCTCCATGGTGACTTTACTGCATTTAGTGTCCCCTTTTTATTTTTCTCTTTTAAAAGAAGACAGAGGTGTCATAATGCTTACAGTGCAGGGAAGGAAGGAGGGAATTCCCTGAAGCAACAGGGCTTTGGCAGTTGCTGGGGTCCCTCAGTCCCTCCTTTTACTTACAGGATTAGCTTTTCTGTTTCGGGTCCACTCCAAGCATGCTCCATCTCCTAACATTTCAGTCGTCAGCTCTCAACAAGTTCTGGGACGGGGCCAGGTATCAAAATTTGTAACTTAAAGTTCGGTTTCTGACCCTGAAGCAAATTAATGCTAATTTAATAATGAGGACAGGGTTTTGAGAAAAAGAAAATGGAGGTTTATTGCTTTGCTAACAAAGGAAAAACAAGGGGACTCTGCCAAAAGGTTGTGACTCTCATGATCTGGAGGGACAAGGGATTTTAAAGAGTTTCACTTTTTAACCTGGGATATACTCAGTTCTTCGTTCCCCAGCAGGCATTGCCCTGTGCAGTGGGTGTGCTCCAGGCAGCCAGCTAGGGGCTTCTTTCTTCCTGCTTAACAAAGGTGGGTAAAGTTCATCACAGTTCCTTAAAACACAGTCGAAAGGGTGTCAGGCTTACTTGCTTTGTTACCCTTTTTCACGTCCAATATCCTTAAAATTTTACCACAGAAATCAAACAAAAAAACGCACAAAAACAAACAACAAAAAACATATAGACCACAGAACAAAACACAGAAAAACAGAATCCTGGTGCCGAAACAGAAAAACAGAGGAGCAATGCAACATCTTGCTAAAGCTCCAGGGTAGGAGCGGGTGTGTGCCCATCGGCACCTCTCTACCCTTCCAGAGGAATTCCCTACAGAACAGAACAGAGGACAGCATGATTCTCATTACTGTCCTGGACAGGAGTGTATGTGAGCCTCCCCAGGCCACCTCTCTGTCATCAGAAGAGATCTCCCTTAACCAGATATCAGATGTTATAAAGGCGCCACTTACCTATGGAGGCCTCCTCCACCAGGGGCTTGATAATAGTTTTAGTGTGGTGGTTCACTGCAGTGCTCCCCAGACTGACGGCTCACTCCAAGGCCTTGGAACATCTCAAGTTGTGCACCCCCTAGAGTGGTTCTCCAGCCCAGTGCCCTGGAGGGAAGGCCAGCTTCAGAATTTTCAGCAGTCTGGTTTTGTGATCTGCTCGGGCAGGGTCATCTCACTGGGGAACTCCAAAATTTTGGACTAGCATGCAAGAAAAGACCACTGACTCCAATTAAAATCAAATTAAGGCAAGCTTATTATTTCAACAGGCTGGGCTGCCTCTCCTTCCCAAAATGGCGGGAACAAGACAGCAACCCCACCTTTCCTACAGCCCAGCTATATAGCCCAGAAAGTTACACAAACGGGTGGTTACAGATAACAAAACTTTGAAAGCATCACACTAATGGTAGTTTATATATTTTTTTTTTTTGCTGGCCCCAATATCAGAAATAATGAGGACCATTAGAGCCTCAGAGAGGGTTGTTGTCTGGCCAGGGAAGGCCAATATTTATGAAGTGTCACTAAAGTTTCAGAAAGTACTGTTATCTGGTCAGAGAGCCAGGTGTGGATGAGTTCAAGGCACGGGCAGGCGTTCCAAGCAGGTTCAGAATTTGCAGTACTTTAGAGTAAAGCCAAAATTATCTTTTCACGGCTTTGTGGCAAGATGGTTCCCAATTTTAATAAAAAATCAGGTTGGGTCTATCAAGCCTCTCCCTTACTTTTGGAAACTCCTCTGCAAACTCCAATGTTGTGAACTCCCGAGCATTTTAATTCCAGATATGTATTCACAGAATTTCTAACTCTTCTATTCAAATTGTGTCTTTCTTGGGGCGAAGGTAATATCAAGTCATTGTTCTGGATGAGAGTGGAAATATTTTTGTGTAGCACATATTTGCATACACATTTAGGAGATCACTCCTCCTAAACACTGTTGGAACAGAAAATTCAAACTATGGGGGAGCTTCTTAGTTGAACAACATTATTCATGAATCCAAGTTCATTAAACAAATAGTTTTGGATCAGTGGATGATATATATTTCAAGATGAATTTCAATTGGCATATACTATGCTACATTTTAATGTCTGTGTGTGTTTTTTGTTTATAATGTTTTGCGATTTATATGGATTTAAAATCAAGTTTCCACAAGATTATTCTCAGAAATATTCATCCACCTGAAATACATATTTGTTTCCTAGTACTGAAAACTAACTTCAGTAAATGGTGTATAAAAATCCTAATATTTCTACAGTAACTGACCCAGATTAATATCAATGTAAGTAGATTCCTAGGGGACATGATGTGTATTTTGATGTTCATTTTTATTCAACACTGCTACATTACTATTTCTGCAGCTTATGCACATCATACTGTATATATTTCATTCAAAAGTTCTCAAATTTATATGCATGTGTTTCACGTTCAATCACTTCCTGCTTCAGAACACATGAATTCCTCCAGGTTTCTTTACTATTCTTTTCATGATACTTCTTTCCAAACACATTATTTTTGATTTCCATAATGACGTTTGAAGCAAAACTCACACACTTTTCAGGATAAAATATAACCCTAATATTACCATTAGATGTATAAGTGGTTGGAATGAATGATTGCATATCAATATGAGATTTCTTTTATATTTTCAGATATCAATTCAATCCATTATTTAAAGTGGAACCAGTTATATTATTTATACACAGTATGGTCTATTCATGCATAATCTGCATATTCATAGACACAGGGTACACCTATTTGTACCCCAAATACTAAATTATACTTCTACAAAACATTGCTCCAGAAACGGTGGAAGAAATATTCATGTCACCTGATCTACACATACATTTTATCACAATAATATTCTGGACACAAAATGCAATGGTCACACTTATGATTTTCAAAAAGCCTAAATGGAAAGTGAACATGGATTACAAAAAAACATCCAAGTCCTGGTTACCTAATGCTCTCGAATTCAATCCTATTTGTGACAACATATTTGTTTCTTCCTAAGATTATATATTCAATCTCAACCCTGTTGAAAATGTCTAAACCAATTACACACTTTATACTTTTGCTGATTTCCTAATGTCTCTATTTATGTCTGCTTTCCTACATATTTTCCCCTGTTCATCATTGTGACTGACTCTTCACATGTGCTGACATTTACATTCACTCTCTACCCGAAACCCTATTTGTAAAGAACTTTTGGTCCAAATCCTATACTCACTCTTCTTTATAAACCTGCTGACTACCTTGGTAATCCTACGGACTATTCCTTTATGACTAGATGTTCTGTTTGTTATTCAATCATCCGAGGTACAAGATCCAATTTCATTGTATATTGACTTATCTGAGACATCTGTGCAGAATATAATTCAAAGCTAAGTATCCCACTCAAGGGCCCAATGCCCTACTTGGCTTCAAATCTTCCCTAGATTTCTGTTATATTTTACCTATATATTCTTGTAAATATCACAGGTTTCCAATACCATTATTCATCCAGCAGAATGATTGCTAACCAAAATTGAACATACTATTAACCCTAACCATACACTGTTCCCTCAATCTAACTTTAGAGCAGTGCAGGGACAGAGTTGGTCTTACAAAAGAGGAATGTTGGGGATCTTCCACCTGCTGAGAATATCAAAGATCCATGCAGAAATGATCCCCGAAGAAGATGTAGACTGCTATGAAGGACCTGAGAGAGCAAAAGTTAGCTTCCATGGCAAACAACCTGGTCACTATGAAGGGATGTGTCTGAATAAGCCTCTCTCTTTTTAATATAGAGCAAATGGACCAAACCAGGCCTGTGTGGAGATCTTTTCCCCGGTACCAATGGTTGATATACCATTCTAACTTGTGAAAGTGTCATAGGAAGTAGGGGCAGCCTCCATCTCATGGGACCCTTGGAAGCAACTGTTAGGACAAAGTGGTTGCCAAGGCTGTGAGCTCATTCACTTCATGAAGGAAGTGACCTACCTCACTTTCTTGGTGATGGAACTCTCTGAACTTGGGATCCCTGAAAACAGGCAGCCAGAGTCAGGCCCAATAACAGTCACAGAAGTCTCACTTTTTGGATTTACCAAGGAGAGAGTCAATCTTTCTTGGTATCTACAGTTGTGAGGATGGCCAAATGCCAGGAAAGATCTGAATTGTGGTCTTTCCTGAGAAAGCAGGTATTGGCTCACCGCTGGCTCCTGACAACTTCACAGAGTGGGCCAAGGAGTCCAGATTTGAGAATAGAGAAGCCATTTCGGGGGAACATAGTATGGCCCACAAGGCAGAGGACACTCTTGATTGTCACAGACCCTCTTGGGGGAAAAAGGTGCCTTTGTGGGAATGAGTGTGTGTATGTGGTTTTGTCTCATGCTCTGAGAATAGGTAGGAAAGGCGGTTTCTTTGGTTTAGAATGGGCTGTTTCTAGTAAGTCATTTGACAAAGCAAGTGTTTCTATGTCTGTGTATCCAACTGTGTCCATGGTTGTAGACATTACAAAAGAAAATGCATCAATGGATGTGTCGTGTCTAGGAGAAAGCTTCCCCACATTCATCCTGCCCAATTTATGAAAGGACGGAGGCTTGCCTTATTGATGGGCAAGACCTGCTGTCTTCCTAAGTTTCTGTTTTCTTTTGAATTCTGGCCACTCTCCAGAATAGACTCATGGTTTTGTGACCAAGATATGTAGCACCTCAAAGCTCTGTGACATGGCCGTGTACTGGATAGCTGAAGGGAATGGCGAGAATCTCAGGAAACTCAGATATCTGTGTGATCACGAAAGTCTCAGTGGAGAATCCCTGCTTTGGGCCTTTGCTTACCTATTGTTCTGTAGCACTGAATGTCAGGAAGGTCTTTGCCTAAGGCACCACTTTGTGAAACCTGAATAAAACAGTTTTCTAATGGAAATGAATGAGCATCACCTGTCTCTCTTTGAGTAATTGCTTTTGAAAGGGATGTGTCTGAGCCAGTCTGTTGGCTGTGTGTGAGGCTGTGGCTTGCATTCTCAGCACCTGATGGATCTAAAGAAAGATGCCATGTGTGCATCCAAAACCAAAATGGCCAGAAGAACAGTCATTGTGGATAAAATCTCTTGCCTTCCTCTGTAAGGTTCCTGACCTCTATCAAGTGAGAATAGGAATCCTTTGGGTCAAATGACTTCTTCAAAGCCCTGCGGAGGCTAGCCAATAGGTGCTTGGGTTTTCTCATGACCCCAATGCACATAAAGAATCTAAACCCCACAGTAAGTAGGCCTCAAATTGGAGAAGCTGAGCAGTATTAATGGTAGGCCTTTTTGATCACTTCTGGTTCACAGAAGGGGTGTCCAGGCCACTCTGACTTTATGGAAATGATGAGCAAGAGTGCGTATTTTGGACACTGTCTTGTCCTGCGCTCCTCATAGAAACCTCCAGCTAGAGGTTATGATGAGTGTCTATATGGAAGAAGATGAGAGCCATGTGGGACTATTTTGGTTTTAATTGTGGTCATTTGTGTGGCAGTTGGAAGAGATGACTGGGTCCACCTGGGTTTGAACTCTGGTGTGAATCCCCTTAGAGACTGAGTTCTGGAAGTGACCTCAGAGAAGAATTGCCATGAATCGAGTTGGGATTTTAGGAAGCCATGCATGAGAGTCGCCCTTATAAACTTAGATCAAGGTCCATGGTGGCTTTCCACAGAGCACTGGGAATCTCAGCCAAATTATCCCATGATTTTATTCTTAAACACTTGGCAGCCATACTTGAGAGTCAAAACACACATGGAACTCACATTGTAGACCTCAATAGGCCTGGCTTCATGTAACCTTTTGGCCACTCTATGGGAAGCGTTGCCTATGAAAGTTCTCCAGAGTTTCACTGAAATGAGCTTCCTCAACATTTAATGGTTCTTGAAAGCCACAGTGCCTCCCAACTACATCCTTGAGAAATGGCTAGATAAATACTTTGAAATTTTTGAAATTCCCATGACCAGGTGGCACTGGAGTATCTTTGGATGTCCTGCTGCTGATCATGAGTGTACCAGAGAGTGCCTTGATTGACTGGATTTTATAAAAATAATGTAGAACAGAGATGGTAGTAAGTTGGAGCCTGCTGAGTAGTGGGCCTAGAGCAGTGGTAGCCATGTGTGTGATAAAACATCTGTGGTGGGTCCATGTGATTAGCCCATTTGCTTCCAAATGGCTTGTGACTGACATGGTGCAGCCAGCAGACCCTTATTTGTAAAGGCATCTTTTTATTTGGAGAGCTTTCAAGGTAATGATCAGAATCAGGTTGATATGGTCAAGGGTGCAAGCTATGTGAGAAAGAAGCCTGGTTGTTTCATTCTCCTGCAGACCCTAACCCACCACACGTGACAGAACTCCCTCTAGCACTGTGTCCCAGTTGAACTTGTTGTTCAAAAAGCCCAGTGCAGCAGCAAGAACCAAAAGCCCCAGTGCAGCAGCAAGAACCACCACAAAAATTTGAGGAGGACCAAATGGCTTCACAGTCCACACGGGGTGAAACTTAGCCTCCAGTGGCCACACTTTACCTACAAAGAGAGAATTCAGCACTGCTGCCTCAGGTTCATTTGAAAATAAGAATCCATGTTCTCCAGGTCATATAGATGCAGACCCAGCTTTGATGGTCTCACTACAAAAGAAGCTAAAACTCCTTAATACAACATATATTTCAAGTGCCCAGCTTCAGAGGCAGTTTCTCAAGAAGTCTTTAGGCCAGCAGAGCTCAATGTTTGTGGAGTGTTTACCATGTCCCTTACTTTTGAAAACTGCTCTACCACCTCCAAGGTTGTGAACTCCTGAGCATATTCCATTCCAGATTTGCATTCACAGATTTTCTAACTCTTCTCCTCTAATTGTGTCTTACCTGGGGTGAAGGTAATGTCAAGGCATTGTTGTGGATGAGAGTGGGAAGATTTTTGTGTAGCACATATTTGCATACACATTGGATTCATTTTCCAATTTCCCATTAAAAATACTGAATCCCTGACACGAACCCATACCCTACTAGACTCTGACTACTAATCCTAATATGATGGAGAAAAATAACCCAAACAGAATAGAAATACAAGCAGTACAGAGAAGGCATGGTGTATAGTTGGACTTGCCTTTTGCATTATGTAGGGTAGGTGTTATAAATCTAGATAATTTTTAATTGAAATAGTTCTCCATGTGTTTTTAAAGTTAACAAATATGTGAATTTCTATCTCCCTTTCTCTGTAGCCTATTCAGCAAATGTATTTTTATATGCACATATAGAATCCTAGCTGGTATCACATGTACATACTTGTTTGGAGGCTGACGTGGCAGATAAAAATTATGAGAAGAGATAACTCCTCGTAAATGCTGTTGGATCTTAAAATTCAACCTATGGGTGATCTTCCTAGTTGAACAACATTATTCATAAATCCATGGTCAGTAAAATTAATATTTTTGGATCAGTGGACGATATATATTTCACCATGAATTTCGATTGGCATATATACTGCTACTCTTTAATGTCTGTGTGTGTTTTGTGTTTGTGTGTGTGTGTATATATATATATATATATATATATATATATATATATATATACAATCTCCAGATTTTTTAAAATATAAAATATATGTGTCTTATTATACACTCCCTAAATACATTCATATTCATGTATGTGGATTTATAATCAAATTTTTACAAGATTATTCTCAGAAATATTCATCCCCCTGAAACACATATTTGTTTACTAGTACTGAAAACTAACTTCAATGAAAGGTTCATACAAATCCTAATATTTCTGCAGTAACTTACCCAGGTTAATATCAATGCAAGTAGATTCCTATGGGACATGATGTGTATTTTGACATTCATTTTTATTCAACACTGGTACAGTACTATTTCTTCAGTTTATGCACATCATAGTATAAATGTTTCATCCAAAATTTCAAAATTTAAAACTTTTGATTCACTTTCAATCACTTCCTGCTTCAGAACACATGTATTCCTCCATGTTTCTTGACTGGTCTTTCATGAGACTTTCTTGCAAACACATTATTTTTGGTTTGCATAATCAATTTTGAAGCAAAACTCACACACTCTTCATGATCAACCGTAACACTAATATTACCATTAGATGTACAACTGGTTGTAATGAATGTATGTATGCCAATATCAATATAAGATTTCCTGTATATTTTCAGATATCAATTTATTCCAATTCCAATTTCTAATGTTGGGTCCAGTTATATTATTTATTCACAGTTTGGTCTATTCATTCATCATCTCTATATTCATCAAAACAGGGTACACCTATTTTTTTCCCCAATACTAATTTATAGGTTGTAAAAATATTGCTCCCCATAATGGTGGAAGAAATACTCATATCACCTGATCTACATATACATTTTTATCACAGTAATATTCTGGACACAAATGTAAAGGTAACACTTATGATTGTACCAAAACCTAAATTGAACATGAATATATATTACTAAAACCATCCATGTCCAGGTCGCCTAATGCTCTCAAATTTCAATCCTATTGGTGACTACATATTTGTTTCTTCTAATATCATATATTCAACCTCAACCCTGTTGAAAATGTCTAATCCTGTTACTCACTTTATACTTTGCCTGATTTCCTAATGTCTCTATTTTATATCTGCTTTCCTACATATTTTCCCCAGTTCATCATTGTGACTGACTCTTCATATGTGCTGATATTTTCATTCACTCTCTAAACGAAACCCTATTGCTAAAGAACTATATTTCCATCTCAAAGACTCACTCTTCAACCTAAACCTACTATTTTCCTAATCCTACTGACTATCCCTTTTTGACTGGATGTTCTCTTCGACATTCAGGCATCTGAGGTACTAGGTTTTATTCCATTGTATGTAGATTTACCTGCGACCACATTGCAGAATGTAATTCAAAGCCAAATATCATAATCAAGGGCCCAATGCCCTTCCTGGCTTCAAATCTTACCTAGATTTCTCTTTTCATACTTATATTTCAAATACATATTCTTATAAATATTTCAGGTTCCCAATACCATTATTCATCCAGCAGAATGATTGCTAACACAAATAAAACATGTTGTTAACCCTAACCATACACTGTTCCCTCAATCTAAATTTACAGAGGGAAGGGACAGAGTTGGTCTTACAGTAAAGAAATGTAGGGGGTCTTCCACCTACTGAGACCCTCAAAGTTCCATGCTGAAATGATCACTGGAGAATATATACGCAGCTATGAAGGACCTGAGAGAGCAAAAGTCATGTTCAATGCAAACAACCTGGTCAGGATGAAGGTTTCTGTCTGAATCAGCCTCTCTATTCTTAATGTAGAGAAGATGGACCAAACCAGGCCTGTGTGGGTAGCTGTTCCTGGATGCCTATGGTTGATATAAGATTCTAACTTGTGAAAGTGTCACAGGAATTAGGGACAGCCTCCTTTTCATGTGAGACTTGGAAGCCACTGGTTGGACAAAGTGGTTGCCAAGGCAGTGACCTCATTCAGTTCCTGAAGGAAGTGACCTCACATCACTTCCTTAGTGAAGGAAATCTCAGAACTTGAGATTCATGAAGCCAGGCACCCAGAGTCAGTCCCAGTCCCAGTCCCAGTGGTCTCACTTGTTTGGATTTACCAAGGACAGAGTAAGTCTTTCTTGGTACGTATTGATGTGAGGATTGCAAAATGCCAGTAAAGCTCTGAAGAGGGGCCTTTCCTGAGAAAGCAGGTAGTGGCTCACCTCTGGGTCCTGACACCTTCACAGAGTTGGCTAAGGAGACCAGATCTGAGACATTTCAGGCCATTTAGGGGGAAAATAATATGGCCCACCAGTCAGAGGACACTCCGGATAGTAACAGACCTTCTTGGGGGAAGGAGCTGCCTTTGTGGGTGTTGGTTTGTGGTTTTGTCTCATTTTCTGAGAATAGGTAGGCAAGGCGCTTTATGTGCTGTGGAATGAACTGTTTATTGTAAGTCATTTGACAAGGCGAGTGTTTCTATGTCTGTTTACCTCACTGTGTCCGTGGTTGTACTCATTAGAAAAAAAGAATGCATCAATGGATGTGTCCTGTCCAGTAGAAAGCTTCCCAGAATTCATCCTGCCCAATTTATGAATGGAGTTCAGATTGCCTTATCAATGGGTAACACCTGCAATCTTCCTAAGTTACAGTTTTCTTCCAGAATTCTGGCCCCTCTCCAGAATGGTCTCATTGTTTTGTCTCTAAGGTATGTACCACCTCCAAGCTCTGTGACATGGCCATGTACTGGATAGCTCAAGTGAATTGTGAGCATCTCAGAAAAATCAGATATATGTGTGACCACTAAATCTCAGTGGAGAAACCCTGCTTTGGGCCTTTTGCTTACCTATTATTCTGTTGCTATGAATGTCACGAAGTTCTTTGCCTCAGGCCACCAATTTGTGAAGCCTGAAGAAAACAGTTTTCAAATGGAAATGAATGGGCATCACCTAGGGCTCTTTGCTTAATTGCTTTGGAAAGGGATTTGTCTGAATCAGCCTCTTGGCCCTGTGTGAGGCTCTGGCTTAGATTCTCAGCACCTGATGGATCTAAAGAAAGATCCCATGGATGCATACAGAACCAAAATAGCCCGAAGAGCTGTCATTGTGGATGAAGACTCTCGCCTTCCTTTCAAAGGTTCCTGACATCTATCAAGTGAGAATAGGGATCCTTTGGGTCAAGTGAGTTATTCAAAGCCCTGCAGAGGCTAGCCCATACGTGCTTGGGTGTTCTCATTACTCCAATTCACATAAAGAATCTAAACCCCACAGTCAGTAGGCCTCAAATTGGAGAAGCCAAGCAGTATTAATGGCAGACCTATTTGATCACTCCTCGTTCACAGTCAGTGTTTCCAGGCCACACTGATTTTAGGCAAATCGGGGGAAAGGTAGGTTATTTTGGACATTGTCTTGGTCTGTGCCCCTCATGGAAAACTCCATCCAGAGGTTATGATGAGGGTCCACATGGAAGAAGATAAGGGCCATGTGGGAGAATTCTGTTTTGAATTGTGGTAAGTTGTGTGGCAGTTGGAAGAGATGCCTTGGTTTACCTGGGCTTTAACTCTGGTGTGATTCCCCTTAGAGTCTGAGTTCTGGAACTGACCTCAGAGAAGCATTGTCATCAATTGTGTTTAAATTTTACTAGGCCATGCATGAGAGTTGCCCTTGGAACCTGAGATCTAGGCCCAGAGTGGCTTTCCACAGAGCACTGGGAATCTCAGCCAGGATATCACATGATTTTATTCTGAAAGACTTTGCAGCCACAGTTGAGTCAAAACACGCATGGACCTCACATTGTAGACCTCATTGGGCCTGGCTTCATGTGACCTTTTGGCTAGTCTTTTGGAAGCCTTGCCTGTGAGTGTTCTCTAGAGCTTTCATTGAAATGAGCTTCCTCAACATTTAATGGTTCCTGAATGAATTGAAACCCCCAGAGCCTCCAACTTCATCCTTGACAAATGGCTTGATAAATACCATGAAATTTTTGAAATTCCCATGACCAGGTGGCACTGGAGAACTTTTGTATGTCCTGTTGCTGATTATGAGTGTACCAGACAGTGCCTTGATTTACTGGGTTTCATTAAATTTGTGTAGAACAGTGATGACAGTAAGTTGGATCTTGCTCATTAGTGGGCCTAGAGCAGTGGTGTGAAGGTGTGTGATAAAACATGTGTGGTGGTGACATGTGGATCTGCCATTGGCTTCCCAAAGGCTTGTGACTGACATGGTACAGCCAGCAGACCCTTCTATGCAAAGGTGTTTTTTATATAGAGAGGTTTCAGGGCAATGTTCAGAATCAGGTTGCAATGGAAATGGGGGCAACTTATGTGGAATTGAATCATGGTTGGTGCATTCTCATGCAGACCGTGACCCTCCACACGGGACAGAACTCTCTCCAGCACTGTGTCCCAGTTTAGCTCCTTGTATTTCATGAAGCAAATACCAAACTCCCAGTGCACCTGTGAGAAACACCACGAAAATTGGAGAATGAATAAAATGGCTTCACAGTCCACACGTGGAGACACTTACAACCCAGTGACCATAGTTAAACTACAAAGAGAGTATTCAGCATGGCTGCCTCATGTTCATTGGAAAATTAGAAACAATATCCTCCAGGTCACATTGTTGCACACCCAGATTTGATCGTCTCCCAACAAAGGAAGCTAAAGCTCCTAACAACAACATATATTTTTAAGTGCCCAACCTCAGAGGAAGTTTCTCAAGAAGTCTTTACACCAGCAGAGCTCCATGTTTGCGAAATGTTTACCCTGTCCCTTACTTTTGAAAACTCCTCTACCACCTCGGAGGTTGTGAACTCCTGAGCATTTTTCATTCCTGATATATATTCACAGATTTTCTAACTTTTCTACTCTAATTGTGTCTTACTCGGAACAAAGGCAATGTCAAGGCAATGTTCTGGATGAGAGTGTGAACATTTTTTTGTAGCACATATTTACATACACATTGCATTCATTTTACAATTTTCCATTCAAAATACTGAATCTCTGACATGAACCCATACCCTACTAGACTCTGACTACTACTCCTAATATGATGGAGAAAAATAACACAAACAGAATAGGAATACAAGCAGTTAGGAGAAATCATAGTGTATAGTTGTACTTGTATTTTGCATAATTAATGGTAGGTGTTATAAATCTAGTCAATATTTAATTTAAATAGTTCTCCATGTGTTTTTAAGGTTAACAAATATGTGAATTCCTGTCTCCCTTTCTCTGTATCCTATTTAGCACATGTACTTTTAAATGCACATATAGAATCATACCTGGTATCACATGTACATTTTTGTGAGGTGGCTGATTTGGCAAATACAATTTGTGAGAAGTGATCACTCCTCTTAAACGCTGTTGGAACTGAAAATTCAACCTATAGGTGAGCTTCCTAGTTGAACAACATTATACATAAATCCTTGTTCAATTAAAGAAATATTTTTGGATCTGTGGATGATATATATATCATGATAAATTTCGATTGGCATATATATTGCTAATTTAATGTCTGTGTCTGTGTGTGTGTATTTTGTGTGTGTGTGTGTATGTGTGTGTGTGTGTGTGTATATATATATATATATATATATATATATACTCTCCAGAAATATATGTGTCTTATATACACTCTCTAAATTCATTCATGTTCATGTATATGCATTTATAATCAACTTTTCACAAGATTTTTCACAGAAATATTCATCCACCTGAAATACATATTTGTTTCCAGTACTTAAAACTAACTTCAGTTTATTTTGCATACAAATACTATTATTTCTACAGTAACTGACCCAGTTTAACATCAATGCAAGTAGATTCCAGTGGGACATGATGTGTATTTTGAAGGTCATTTTTATTCAGCACTGGTACAATACCATTTCTTCAATTTATGCACATGATAGGATATATATTCCATCCACAAGTTAGCAAACTTATAGGCAGTTGTTTCACTTTCATCACTTCCTGCTTCAGAACACATAAATTCCTCTAGGTTTCTTGACTGGGCTTTTCATGAGACTTCTTTCCAAACACATTATTTTTAATTTCCATGATCACTTTTGAAGCAAAACTCACACACTCTTCATGATAAACCATAATCCTAATATTACCATTAGATGTATTAGTGGTTGAAATGAATGTATGTATATCAATATAAGATTTCCTGTATATTTTCAGATATCAATGGAATCCATTATTTAAATTTGGAACCCATTATATTATTTATTCACATTATGGTCTATTCATGCATTATCTCTATATTCAGAGTCACAAGATATACCTATTTGTACCCCCAATACTAATTTATACATCTTCAAAATATTGCTCCCAGAAATGGTGGAAGAAATACTCACGTCACCTTATCTACCTATACATTTTATCACAGTAATATTCTGGACACAAAAAGCAAAGATGACACTTATTATTTTACCAATGTAAAGGTCAGGCGAGTGTCGGAGGAAGAGACTACCAGAGACTGTCTCATGCAACAGCCAAGGATTTATGGGGGTCCAGCATGCTGGGGTCAGAGCTCCCTTGAATAGAGCACAGAGCCCTGAGAACAGCTTAAGCAGAGCTTATATACTTTCCTTGGAGAGGGCAGATAGGAAAGTTTATTGATGGGTCAGGGCGAGTGGGCGGTTTGCGTCCAAATGGGTGAGGAAGTACATTCTGCAGTTTTGCAGTTGGGTACAGCACTTTCAGGGAACTAGATTAGCAAACAGTTCTCAAGACATCAACAGTGTTTTGTTAAGCATACCGAAAAACTGGAAGTGACAAGTACCTATTTTATTAACCTTTCATTCCCCACTTCTTCTTTTGGTTACTTTTAATCATAAAAATGATTATTGGGGGTGTCACATTTTATGTTTACGAGTGTGGTATATTGTTTTCTGATTACCATAAGTTTAACTTGTCCAATTTGAGCATGGAGAAAGGAAACTACACGGTTGATCAAACAGGGTCCTACAATTACCAATAATATGAGGATTATTAATGGACTGGCCAGGGCTGATGAAAACGTAGTTAATGAGGGGGCTTTGTGAACCAAGACTCAAACCACCTTTTTTGGGCCTCTCTCTCTTGTTGATGCTCTTCAAGGCATCTTCTTAATTTAATCATAGATTCTTTTACAACTCCAGTATGGTCGGCATAAAAACAACATTCTTCCCTCAATGCAGGACGAAGGCCCCTTCTCTCATGAAGAGGAGGTCCAACCCTCGACTGTTCTGTAAAATAACTTCAGAGAGAGAGGTTAAAGATTCGTGTAAAGCTGTGAAGGAGGTTTTTAATATCTTTAAGTTTTGGTCTATTACTGCTTCTAATTGGGTCATTTGTTGTGTCCCATGGACCAGGGCAGTGGTTCCTGTGCCCACCCCTGCAGCAACTCCTATTCATAATAGGATGACTAAAGTGAGGGATACAGGTTCCTGGCAGAACCTGGTTGTTTGCCCCCCTATTTGATATTTAAATGTACCTGCGTCATGATAGAGCACTCTGGAAAACATCTGCACCATTACATAATTAATCACATCTGTTGACCATTTTATGAAAACATAAACAATGTTTAAGTGTATAGAATTGTACTGCTGTAGAGATGGACAAGGCAAGGTACCTAAGATAGCACAGAAGACAGGGAAACAGTCTTATTTGGTTGCATCCGGATTTAGAGGGCATTGCTTCTGTTGTAATCAATTAATCCCTGAACCCAAAGATTAGGTTGTTTCAGAATTTTGTACCCAGCATGTAAGGGAAGGGGCTCAGAAGTTCACAGTCTGCAGAAGTTCACAAAAAGCAGTTTTTGTTTCTGTTTTTTTTTTCCTCTGTTCTGGGAAAGTTAACTTCTTAAGGACACCTGGGAGGGGGAGAGCTTTTTTCTTCTTTTTTTTCTTTTCCTCCCTGCCAGCTGTTACCATGGAGCCCAGTTGGTAACTTCTATATCTTAGAAATGTAGCCATCTCTATGAAGCCCCAGCTCTAGGCCAGAGGCCTTCTTCATATATTTTGTTAAAAACTACTAAGGGGGTGTCTAGCTTAGGAGTGCTGATTTTTCCAGCCAGTGGCCAAGTAGAACAGAGCAACACGAATAGAGGAAGTTTATCTACATTGAACTCTTTTATATTAACTGTGTTGCTGAAAGGCTTAAAGTCAGCCATGGTGAAGACTTCTGGAGAAGGTCATTCAAGACTTTTCTGTGGGCCTGGTACAGAGGGGAAGACAGGGAAGGCAGGGGATGAGAGCAGCTCCGTGGATCTGAGGATGAGGAAAAAGAGATATAAAAGAATTATGGGAAAGGGGTTTGGGATTTTCCTGGCAACAAAACTTGAGCAGTAGAACAGGTAGAGCAGAGGGGAAGACGGGAGTGAGTATCCCAAAAAGCCTGTGAGGGACTTTAAATTCTTAGTAACCTGTTTTCAGTGATGACAAAGCAACTTTAAAGGCCATTTTAATTACATCTTTGATAGGCGTCTGAGGGCACTCCTTAGCTGGTTTGAGCTTTGGGTTAGCTGGTAAGAGGACCTGGTGGGATACGGTGTGGGCACTGACAGGAGGAGAGAGGAGTGAGAGGGTGGAAGGGTACCTCAGTACCTGCAAGCTCTGCAAGGGGCAATGGTCTGAGAACCGACGGAAATTTGGGTTTTTGATCTAGTAACTGGAGCTGAGAAATCAGGTTGCTGATGTGGGAGTGACAGCAGAGAGTCTGGGGCAGAAGGCTGCGGGTGAGTATCTATTGGAGAAGCATAGTTCAGGATTTGAGCATAGGAGGGAAAAGGCCTACACGTAGGGGAATTTCCTTCCACACTTTTGAGCACTTGTCGAAGTTGAAAAGGTCACGCAAAATTTGAGGATCTAGAGACCCCTCTGGTGGCCATCGGTTTTTGTTATCTAACTGGTAATATGGCCAATGCTGTGTACTGAATTTGATGAGGAGTTTTGCTTCCACCAGGTAGCCCCTGTATCCTCACATCCCCATTATTTACAGAAGAAGTTGGCTTTTCCCCCACACAGTCGTGGCTGTTTTTGGCTTTGGTAGTCCGCCAGGCAAACATAGTAATCTAGGCTAGCCAACCTGCATCTGGCTCGCGTGTCCCTACATCCATAATGTTTGTTTCCATTATCTATTGTATGGAAAGTATTTAATGGAATTTTTGGGGATCCTCTTCATCAGGGATTTCCCAATAGGAAAGACGTATAGTCAGCTGACAAATTTCTTGGTGGAGAGATGGCCACCAGGTCCCTAAGTGGGCTGTATGTGCGATAGACCATACTTCTTGTCTAGTAGGATTTGTGATCAGCCATCGCTGCTGAACGGGTTATGAGGGTTAGGACTACTGGTGACCAATTGGAGAGTCTATAGTCTTATTCACATGGCGAATATACAATTTGAAAATGTTACCAGTCTTTTCCATTTTTCAGCCAGATTCTGGACAGGGCACAGGCTTGAGATGAGAATTAGGAACCAGGAAGTGATTCCGTCTAACTTTAGCACTGTAGGTGTTATAAGTAGCACCTGGTATGGTCCTGTCCAGCCGGGTTCCAGGGATGACACCTGATGTTGTCTTATGTAGACAAAGTCTCTTACTTGATATAGATGTGGAGTACCCTCTTCAGCAGGTTAGTAGGCAGTGGCCAGCTGTTTCCACAGGTATTGCTGAGTTCCTTCCAGAACTTTAAGTCTGTCAAGCAAGGTGGTGTGGAAGGGATCGTTAGATCTTTGAGTTAGGGTTAGGTCCCTTACTGGAGATGGGGCCCCATAGAGAATTTCATAGGGGGTGAGGTTACACAAAGAAACAGAGGGAGTATTTCTTGCATGAAATAGTGCATAAGGCAGGAGCATAGTCCAATCTTTTATGCTACTCTTTAAGCTTAATTTCGTTTAGGTCTCTTTAATGGTTCTATTTAATTTTTTTACCTGTCCTGAACTCTGGGGTCTATAAGCACAATGTAACTTCCAATTAATCCCCAGGGTCCTGGCTAACCCCTGAGTTACCTGGGCCATGAACGCTGGTCCATTATCAGACCCTATTACCTTAGGCAGGCCGTACCTTGGAAAAATATCTTTCAGGATCTTCTTGATCACCATTTGCGCCTTTTTTTTTGGGGGGGGGAGGCTTCAATCCATCCTGAAATATATCTACAAAGAGTAGGAGATATTTAAGTCCATACCATGCTTGCTTAATTTCAGTAAAGTCCACTTCCCAGAATTGTCCTGGTCTGGTTCCTCATAGGTGCTTTCCTGCAGGAAGCTTGGAAGTGTAAGCATTAACCTATTGACAGACCCGACAGGCTTTTTTTTACCTGTTCAGTTATTTCCTTTCACTGTGAGTCGGTTAGTCGAAAACTCTGTTCTTGATCCTTCAGGAATGCCTGCAATTTCTTTGAACCAAGGTGAGTGAACTGATGTACATTTTTAACGTAGTGTAGGGCTTTCTGAAATTTCAGGCTTTGCTCAGTGAAGTTGAGGAGTACAGTGTCAGTGTCCTTAGATGTTATCAAAAGCTTGCTGGATCTCAGGGGTCCATTAGAATTGGGCATCTCCCTTTAACAGCGGGTGTAAATGAGAAGTTAAGGACCCAAACACAGGAATCCTTAACCTGCAAAACCCAGCAGTCCCAAGAAACTCTCTGTGTTGTCTGCTGTTAGATGGGGGTGGTTTCTGCACAACCGTTTGATTTCTGGGCTCAGTGAGCCATCGTTTACTGCCCCTAAAGGAATAGACCAGGAAGATTACTTCTTGCTGACAAATTTGGGCCTTTTAGGAAGAAGCTCTATACCCGAGTTGAGGAAGCTCACATAATACTGCTTGGGTCCCAGATTCACAGATATCCTTGGTGTTGGGTGCCAGTAGCAGGTCATCCACGTATTGAAGCTGGGTGACTTCGGGGTGCGTAGTTCTGAAGCTGTTGAGATCTCTTTGGAGGGCTTCATCAAAGAGAGTGGGGGAGTTTTTCAACCATTTTGGGGAGTCTAGTCCAAGTTAGTTGACCACACGTTCCAGTTTCTGGGTCTACCCACTAGCAAGCAAACAGCAACTGACTATATTTATGCAGAGGCAAGCAAAAGAAAGCATCTTTTAAGTCCAGAACAGTATACCATTTCCTCTCAGGGTTCAGAGTGATAAGCAGATTGTACGGATTAGGTACACTGGGGTGAATGTCCTACACTCTGTTGTAGGTCTCTCTTATGTCTTTAATGGGGGATAGTCCCCGGCTCCTGGCTTTTTATACTGGTAGCGGGGGAGTGTTTTAGGATGATTGACAAGGCCTTAGGACCCTCAGGCCAGATATTTCTGAATATGGGGCCTTATCCCATCTTTAGCTTTTTTGCTCAGAGGATATTTTTTGACATTGATTGGGGAGGCTGAGGTTTTGAACTCCACTGTTTTTGGAGGTTGTTTCATGGCTAGTCCTAACCCAGCAGTTTTTTTCCAGGCATCTGGGTAATCTGTTATCCATTTCTGGGGTAGCTTGCCTGTTTGATCAGTCTTGGGGGGTGTGAAGAGTTGCTGTTCATCTTCTACTGACATATTTAAAGCCGTGAATATAGGAGTTTATACTAAAGGATTTAGAAATATCATTTTGGGGCCTTCATGGTTAAAAGTCATTTTGGCCCGGAGCTTGGTGAGCAGATCTCTGCCCATCAATGGGGCCAGGCATTCTGGGATTATTAGGAATGAGTGATGGATTTTTCCTTTCCTCATGTCCATGGTTTTCTTAGTTTTCTAATTCCCATATTTACTGGTGTTAGCACTTTGAACTAGAGAGCTTTTATTTGATAGAGGGCCCAGTGGGGCCTTAAGGACTAAGTATACTGCCCCTGTATCCACTTCAAAGTTTACTGGGGTCCCCTCCACATCAAAAGTTACCCTGGGTTTATTGGGAGTCTAGCAATCTGGGGCTCAGTGCTCACTTGAATAGAGCAGAGAGCAATGAGAACAGCTTAAGCAGAGCTTATATACTTTCCTTGAAGAGGGCAGGGAGGGAAGCTTATTGATGGGTCAGGGCGAGTGGGCGGTTTGCGTGCAAACAGGTGAGGGTGTACATTCTCTGTTTGGCAGTCGGGGACAGCACATTCTGGGAAAAAAATTAGCAAACAGTCCTCAAGGTTTCAACAGTGTTTTGTTAAGCATACAGAAAAACAGGAAGTGACAAGTACCTATCTTATTAACCTTTCACCAAATCCTAAATGGAAAGTGAGCATGGATTTCTAAAAACATCCATGTCCAGGTTGCTTAATGCTCACAAATCAATCCTATTGGTGACTACATATTTGTTGCTTTCTAAGATTATATATTCAACCTCAACCCTGTTGAAAATGACTAATACTAACCCTCACTTTATGCTTTTCCTGATTTCCTAATGTCTCCATTGATATCTGCTTTCATACATATTTTCCTGAGTTCATCATTGTGACTGACTCTTTACATGTGCTGAAATTTACATTCACTCTCTATCCGAAACCCTATTGCTACAGAACTTTTGTTCGAAATCCTATACTCACTCTTTTTTCTATACCTACCAACTATCTTCCTAATCCTACCGACTATCCCTTTTTGACTGGAAATTCTCTTTGACAATCAATCATCCAAGGTACAAGGTCCTATGCCATTGTATATCAATTTATCTGAGACATCTGTGCAGAATATAATTCAAAGCTAAGTATCCCAATCAACAGCCCAATGCCCTTCTTGGATTCAAATCTTATCTAGATTTCTGTTTTCATACTTATATTTCACCTATATATTCTCGTAAATATCGCGAGTTCCCAATACCATTGTTCATTCCTCAGTATGATTTCTAACCTAAATCAAACCTGTTATTACTCTAACCATACACTGTACCCTCAAACTAACTGTACAGAAGAGCGGGGAGAGAGTTTGTCTTACAATACAGTAATGTAGGGGCTCTTCCACCTGCTGAGAACATCAAAGGTACAAGCAGAAATGATACCCTGGAGAAGTTGCAGGCAGCTATGAAGGACCTAATAGAGCAAAAGTCATCTTCCATGACAAACAACCTTGTCAGTATTAAGGGATGTGTCTGAATCAGCCTCTCCTTTCTTAATGTAGAGAAGATTGATCAAACCATGCCTGTGTGGAGAGCTGTTCCCAGGTGCCTATGGTTGATATACCATTCTAACTTGTGAAAGTGTCACAGGAAGTAGTGGCAGCCTCCATCTCATGGGAACCTTGGATGAATCTGGTAGGACAAAGTGGTTGCCAAGGCAGTGACCTCATTCAGTTCCTGAAGGAAGTGACCTCACCTCACTTTCCTGGTGATGGAAATCTCTGAATTTGGGATCCAGGAAGCCAGGCACCGAGAGCCAGTCCAAGTCCCAATCCCAGTGGTCTCACTTGTTTGGATTTACCAAGGACAGAGTCAGTCTTCCTTGGTACCTACTGATATGAGGATTGCCAAATGCCTGAAGAGCTCTGAAGAGGGGCCTTTACTGAGAAAGCAGGTAGTGGTTCACCGCTGGCTGTTGACAACTTCACAGAGTTGGCCAAGGAGACCAGATCTGAGACAGTACAGGCCATTTTAGGGGAACATAGTATGGCTCACTATTCAAAGGACACTCCGGATAGTCACAGACCTACTTGAGTTAAGGAGGTGCCTTTGTGGGTGTGGGTGTGAGTTTGTGGTTTTGTCTCATGTTCTGAGAATAGGTAGGAAAGGCTGTTGTTTTGATTGGAGTGGACTGTTTCTAGAAAGTCGTTTGACTAGGCAAGTGCTTCTATGTCTGTGTATCCCACTCTGTCCATGGTTGTAGACATTCGAAAAGAGAATGTATCAATGTATGTGTCCTGTCTAGTGGAAAACTTTCCAGCATTCATCAGGCCTAGTTGATGAATGGACTGTGGCTTTCCTTATGGATGGGCAACACCTACTAACTTCCTAAGTTCCTGTTTTCTTCCTGAATTCTGGCCACTCTCCAGAATAGCCTCATAGTTTTGTGTCCAAGATACATACCACCCCCAAGCTCTGTGACATGGCCATGTACTTGATAGCTATAGGAAATGGGAACATCTTAGAAAACTCAGACATCATTGTGACCAGTAAACGCTCAGTGAAGAAACCATATTTTGGTTCATTTGCTTACCTATTGTTCTGTTGCCCTGAATGTCAGGAAGGTCTTTGCCTCAGGCCACCCCTTTGTGAAGCCTGAATAAAAGAGTTTTAAAATGGAAATAAATGGGAATAACTTGTGGTTCTTTGCTTTGGAAAGGGATGTGTTTGAATCAGCCTCCTAGCCCTGTATGAGGTTGTGGCTTAAATTTTCAGCACATGATGGATCTAAAGATAGATACCATGTGTGCAATCAAAACCATAATGGCAAAAATTCAGTAATTGTGGATGAGTCTCTTGCCTTCCTCTGTTAGGTACCTGACCTCTATCAAGTGAGACAGGGATCCTTTTGGTCAAATGAGTTTTTCAAAGTCCTGCAGAGGTGCTTGTGTTTTCTCGTGACTCCAAATCACATAAAAAAATCTATACCTGAGAGTCAATAGGGCTCAAATTGGAGAAGCAGAGCAGTATTAACGCAGGCCTATTTGATCACTTCTGGTTCACAGAAAGGGTGTCCAGGCCACCCTGACTTTAGGCAAATGAGGGGCAAGGGAGAATATTTTGGACACTGTCTTGGGATGCGTCCCGCATGGAAACCTCCAGCCAGAGTTTATGATGAGTGTCTATATTTAACAAGATGAGGGCCATGTGGGAGTGTTTTGGTTTTAATTGTGGTCATTCGTGTGGCGGTTGGAAGAGATGACTGGATCCAACTGGGCTTGAACTATGGTGTCATTCCCCTTAGAGACTGAGTTCTGGAACTTACCTCAGAGAAATATTGCCATGAATTGTGTTGGGATTTAGGAGGCCACGCATGAGAGTCACCCTTGGAAACTGAGATCTAGGCCCAGTGTCGCTTTCCACAGAGCACTGGGAATCTCAGGAGGATATCACACAATTTTATTCTGAAAAACTTGTCAGACATATTTGATAGTCAAAACACACATGGACCTCAATTGTAGACCTCAATGGGCCTGGCTTCATGTGACCTTTTGGCCACTCTTTGGGAAGCCTTGCCTGTGAGAGTTCTCCAGAGCTTTCATTGAAATGAGCTTCCTCACCATTAAATAATTTCTGAATGAATTGAAACCCACAGTGTCTCCAACTTCATCCTTGAAAATTGGCTAGATAAATACCATAAAATTTTTGAAATTTCCTTGACCAGGTGGCACTGGAGAACATTTGGATGTCCAGTTGCTGATCATGAGTGTACCAGACAGTGTGTTGATTGACTGGTTTTCATGAAAATGGTGTAGAAAAGAGATGCCAGTCATTTGAAGCCTGTTGAGTAATGGGCCCAGAGCGGTGGTGAGCAAGTGTGTTATAAAACATCTGTGGTGGGGTCATTGGATCTGCCATTGGCTTCCAAATGGCTTGAGACTGACATGGTGCAGCCAGCAGATCCTGTATGTAAAGACATCTGGTTATATAGAGAGGTTTCAGGGCAATGTTCAAAATCAGGTTTCTATGGTCAAGGGAGCAACCTATGTGGTATACAAGACCTGTTGGTGCATTCTCCTGCAGACCCTGACCCACCACACGTGAAAGAACTTCCTCCAGCCCTTTGTCCCAGTTGAACTCCTTGTATTTCATGAAGCAAATACCAAACTCCGAGTGCAGTATCAAGAAACGTTTTGAAAAGTGGAGGATGACCTAATGGCTTAGCAGTCTACATGGGGAGACACTTAGACCCAGTGGCCATAGTTTACCTACAAAGAGAGAAATCAACACTGCTGCTTCATGTTCATTGGAGAATTATAAACCATGTCCTCCAGGTCACAGATGTGCAGACCAAGCTTTGATTGTCTCACTAGAAAGGAAGCTAAAGCTCCTGACAACAACATATATTTCAAGTGCCCAACCTAGAGGCAGTTTCTCCAGAAGTCTTTAGGCTGGTAAATCTCCATGTTTGTGGAGATTTTACACTGTCCCTTACTTTTGGAAACTCCTCTACCAACTCCAAGGTTGTGAACTCCTGAACATTTTTCATTTCAGATATGTATTCAAAGATTGTCTAACTCTTCTCCTCTAAATGTGTCTTACTTGGGGTGAAGGTAATGTCAAGGCATTGTTCTGAATGAGAGTGGGAAAATTTTTGTGTAGCACACATTTGCATACACATTGATTCATTTTACAATTTTCCATTTGAAATACTGAATTCTTGACACTAACTCATACCCTACTAGACTCTGACTACTAATCCTAATATGATGGAGAAAAATACCCAAACAGAATGAAAATACAAGCAGTTTACAGCAGGCATGGTGTATTGTTGGATTTCCTTTTTGCATGATAGAGGGTAGGTATTCTAAATCTACTCAATTTTTAATTGAAATAGTCCTCCATGTGTTTTTAATGTTAACACATATGTAAATTCCTGTCTTCCTTTCTATGTAGCCTACTCAGCACATGTATTGTTATATGCAAATATAGAATCCTACGTGGTCTCACACGTACATTTTTTTGAGTTGGCTGACTGGGCAGAAACAAGTTGTGAGAAGAGATCTCGTAAACGCTGGTGGAACTGAAAATTAAAACTATGGGTGAGCTTCCCAGTAGAACAATTTATACATAAATCCATGTTCAGTAAAATAAATATATTTTCATCTGTGGATGATATATATTACTGATAAATTACGTTTGGCATATATATTGATACTTTTTAATGTATTTTTGTGTTTTTCTGTATATATATATATATATATATATATATATATATATATATATATATATACACACACACACACTCTCCAGATTTTATAAAATATGAAATATATGTCTCTTATATACACTCCATCAATTCATTCATGTTCATGTATGTGGATTTATAATCAACTTTTCACAAGATTATTCTCAGAAATATTCATCTACCTGAAATACATATTTGTTTCCCAGTATGAGAACTAACTTCAATCAATGGTGCTTACAAATCCTAATATTTCTACAGTAACAGACCCAGTTTAACATCAATGCAAGTAGATTCCTATGGGACTTAATGTCTATTTTGACCTTTATTTTAATTCAACACTGGTAAATTAGTATTTCTTCAGTTTTTGCACATCATAGGACATATATTTCATCCACAAGTTAGCAAATTAATAAGAATTTGTTTCACTTCCTGCTTCAGAACACATGAATTCTTCCATGTTACTTGACTGGTCTTTTCATGAGACTTCTTTCCAAACACATTATTTTCGATTTCCATAATCAATTTTGAAGCTAAACTCACACACTCTTCATGATAAACTATAACATTAATATTACCATTAGATGTAAAACTGGTTGGAATGAATGTATTCATATCAATATAAAATTTCCTGTATATTTTCACATTTCAATTCAATCCATTATTTAAAGTTGGAACCAGTTATGTTATTTATTCACTGTATGGTCTATTAATGCATTATCTCTATATTCATAAACACAGTGTACACCTATTTGTCCCCCCATTACTAATTTGTACCTCTTCAAAATATTGCTCCCAGAAATGGTGGAAGAAATACTGATGTCACCTTATCTATATATACATTTTATCACAGTAATATTCTGGACACAAAAAGCAAAGGTCAAACTCATGATTGTATCAAAGCCTAAATGGAAAGTGAGCATGGATTACCAAAAACAACCATGTCCTGGTTACCTAATGCTCTCAAATGTCAATCCTATTGATGACTACATATTTGTTTCTTCCTAAGATTATATATTCAACCTCAAGCCTGTTGGAAATGTCTAATTCTATCACTCACTTTACACTTTGCCTGATTTCCTAATATCTCTATTGATATCTGCTTTCCTACATATTTTCCCTAGTTCATCATTGTGACTCATACTTCACATATGCTGACATTTACATTCACTCTCTACCCGAAACTCTATTGCTAAAGAACTTTTGGTCCAAATCCTATACTCACTCTTCTTTATAAACCTACTGACTATCTTACTAATCCTACTGACTATCACTTTTTAACTCGATGTTCTCTTCAACAATCAATCATTCAAGGTAAAAGGTCCTATGCCATTTTATATCAATTCATCTGAGACACATGTGCAGAACATAATTCAAACCTAAGTATCCCACTCAAGGGCCCAATGCCCTTCTGGCTTCATATCTTACCTACATTTCTGTTTTCATACTTATATTTCACCTATATATTCTTGTAAATATCACAGGTTCCCAATACCATTATTCATCCGGCAGAGAGATTCCTAACCCAAATCGAACATGTTATTAACCCTAAATATACACTGTTACCTCAATCTAACTTTACAGAATAGGAGGGACAGAGTTTCTCTTTAAATACCGGAATGTAGGGAATCTTCCACCTGCTGAGAACATCAAAGGTCCATGTAGAAATAATCCCTGGAGAAGATGTAGGCAGCTGTGAAGTTCCCGAGAGAGCAAAAGTCATCTTCCATGGCAAACAACCTGGTGAGGATGAAGGGATGTGTCTGTATCAGCCTCTATCAACTTAATGTAGAGAAGATAGACCAAACCAGGCTTGTGTGAAGAGGTGTTCCCAGGTGCCTATGGTTGATATACCATTCTAACTTTTGAAAGTGTTACAGGAAGTAGGAACAGCCTCCATCTCATGGGCCCTTAGAAGTAACTATTTGGACAAAGTTGTTGCAAAAGCAGTGACCTCATTCAGTTTCTGAAGGAAGTGACCTCACCTCACTTCCTTTGTGATGGAACTCTCTGAAATTGGGATCCAGGAAGAATGGCACCCAGAGCCAGTCGCAGTCCCAGGCCCAGTGGTCTCACTTGCTTCAATTTACCAAGGACAGAGTCAGTCTTTCTTAGTGCCTACAGATGTGAGGATGTTCAAATGCCAGAAAAGCTCTGAAGAGGGGCCTTTCCTGAGAAAGCAGGTAGTGGCTCACCCATGGCTAATGACAACTTCACAGAATTGGCCAAGGAGACCAGATTTGAGACCGGACAGGCCATTTGGGGGGAATATAGTATGGCCCACCATTCAGAGGACACTCTGGGTAATCACAGAACTACTTGGAGCAAAGGTGGTGCCTTTGTGGGTGTGGGTGTATGTTCATGGTCTTGTCTCATGTTCTGAGAATAGGTAGGAAAGACTGTTTGTTTGGATTGGCGTGGACTGTTTCTAGTTAGTCGTTTTGCAATGCTAGTGCTTCTATGTCTGTGTATCCCACTGTGTCCGTGGTTGTAGACATTAGAAATAAGAATGCATCAAAGGATGTGTCCTGTCTAGTAGAAAGCTTCCCAGCATTCATCTTGCCCAATTCATAAATGGACTGTGGCTTTTGTTATCAAAGGGCAACACCTGATATCTTCAAAAGTTTCTGTTTTCTTTCTGAATTCTGGACACTCTGCAGAATAGCTTCATGGTTTTGTGTCCAAGATATTTACCACCTAAAAGCTCTGTTATATGGCCATGTAGTGGGTAGCTAGTGTGACCAGGAAAGTCTCAGTGGAGAAACCCTGATTTGGGCTTTTTGCTTACCTATTGTTCTGTTGCCCTGAATATCAGGAAGGTATTTACCACAGGCCAATTCTTTGTGAAGCCTGAAGAAAAAAGTTTTCAAATGGAAATGAATGGACATCACCTGTAGCTCTTTGCTTAATTGCTTTGGAAATGGATTTGTCTGAAACAGCCTCTTGGCCCTGTGTGAGGCTGTGGTTAGATTCTCAGCACCTGATGGATCCCATGTGTTCATCCAGAACCAAAATGATCAAAAGATCAGTCATTGCGGATGAAGTCTCTTGCCTTCCTCTGTAAGGTTCCTGACCTCCATCAAGTGAGAAGTGGGATTCTTTCGGTCAAATGCATTCTTCAAAGCCAAGGAGTGGCAAGCCCAAAGGTGCTTGCATTTTCTCATGCTTCCAATTCACATAAAGAATCTAAACCCCACAGTCAGTCGTCCTCAAATTGGAGAAGCAGAGCAGTATTAACGGCACACTATTTGATCACTCCAGGTTCACAGGAAGGTGTTCAGGCCACCCCGACTTTAGGCAAATGAGGGGCAAGGGAGCTAACTTTGGACACTATCTTGTTCTGCATCCCTCATGGAAACCTCCAGCCAGAGTTTATAATGAGTATCTATATGGAAGAAGATGAGGGCCTTGTGGGAGTGTTTGGGTTTTAATTTTGGAAGTTTGTGTGGCGGTTGAAAAAGATGCCTGGCTCCACCTGGTCTTGAACTCTGGTGTGATTCCCCTTAGAGACTGAGTTCTGGAACTGACCTCAGAGAATTATTGCCATGAGTTGTGTTGGGATTTTAAGAGGCCATGAATGACAGTCGCCCTTTGAAACTGAGATCTGTGCCCAGAAAGGCTTTCCACAAGGCACGAGGAATCTCAGCCAGAATATCACATGATTTTATTCTGAAAGACTTGGCAGCCATAGTTGAGAGGCAAAACACACATGATCTCACATTGCAGACCTCAATGGGCCTGGCTTCATGTGACCTTTTGGCTACCCTTTGGGAAGCCTTGCCTGTGAGTGTTCTCCAGAGCTTTCATTGAAATGAGCTTCCTCAACATTTAATGGTTCCTGAGTGAATTGAAAATCATAGTGCCTCCAACTTCATCCTTGAAAAATGGCTAGAGAAATACCATGGAATTTTTGAAATTTTCATGACCAGGTGGCACTGGAGAAGTTTTTGATGTCCAGTTGCTGATCATGAGTATACCAGACAGTGCCTTGATTGACTGCGTTTCTTAAAAATGGTGTAGAACAGAGATGCCAGTAAGTTGGAGCCTTCTGAGTAGTGGGCCTAGAAGAGTGGTGGGCAGGTGTGTGATAAAACATCTGTGTTGGGGCCATGTAGATCTGCCATTGGCTTCCAAATGGCTTGTAACTGACATGGTGCAGCAAGCAGACCCTTATATGTAAAGGCATCTTGTTATATGGAGAGGTTTCAGGGCAATGTTCAGAATCAGGATGCTATGGTCAAGGGGGCAAACTATGTGAAATAAAAGCCTGACTGGTGCATTCTCCTGCAGACCCTGAGGCATCACATGTGACAGAACTCCCTCCAGCACTCTGACCAAGTTGAACTCCTTGTATTTGTGAAGCAAATAACAAACTCCCAGTGCTCTACTAAGAAAAGTAGAGCATGATCAATTAGCTTCACAGTCCACACAGAGAGACCCTTAGACTCCAGTTGCCACAGTTTACCTACAAAGTGAGAATTCAGCACTTCTGCCTCATGTTCATTGGAAAATAAGATACCATGTCCCCCAGGTCACATAGATGCAGACCAGTTTTGATGCTCTCACTATAGAGGAAGCTAAAGCTTCGGACCACAACATACATTTTAAGTGCCCAAACTCAGAGGCAGTTTCTCAATATGTCTTTAGGCCTGCAGACCTCCATGTTTGTGGAGTGTTTACCCTGTCCCTTACTTTTGGAAACTCCTCTACCACCTCCAAGCTTGTGAACACCGAGAATATTCCATTCCAGATATGTATTCACAGATTTTCTAACTCTTCTCCTCTAATTGTGTCTTATTAGGGGAGAAGGTAATGTCAAGGCATTGTTCTGAATGAGAGTGGGAAGATTTTTGTATCACACATATTTGCAAACACAATGGGTTTATTTTCCTATTTTCTATTCGAAATACTGAATCTCTGACACTAATCCATAACCTACTAGACTCTGACTACTAATCCTAATAAGATGGAGAATAGTAACCCTAACAGAATGGAAATACAAACAGTTCAGAGAAGGCATGGTGTATACTTGGACTTCCCTTTTGCATTATATGGGGTTGGAGTTATAAATATAGTCAATGTTTATTGAAATATTTCTCCATGTGTTTTTAACATTAACAAATATGTGAATTCCTCTCCCTTTTCTCTGTCACCTATTCAGTACATGTATTTTTATATGCTCATATAGAATACTACCTGGTATCACACAGACTTTCTTCTGAGGTGGCTGACTTGGCAGATACAAATTGTGAGAAGAGATCACTCCTCCTAAACCCTTTTGGAACTGAAATTTCAACCTATGGGTGAGCCTCCTAGTTGAACAACATTATACATAAATCCATTTTCAGTAAAATGTATTTTTTTGGATATGTGAAGGATATATATTTCATTTTGAATTTCGATTGGCATATATATTGCTACTTTTTAATGTCTGTGAGTGTGTTTCCGTGTGTATATATATATATATATATATATATATATATATATATATATATATCACTCTCCAGATTTTTCAAAATATGAAATATATGTGTCTTATTATACACTCCCTAAAATCATTCATATTCACTTATGTGGATTTATAATCAACTTTTCACAAAATTATTCTCAGAAATTCAGATTATTCATTCACCTGAAATACATATTTGTTTCCTAATACTGAAAACTAACTTCAGTAAATGCTGCATACAAAGCATAATATTTCATCATTGCCTGATGGCCACGAATAGAGTGCATCACACCCAGTGTAACGCGCCACTGCACAGGTGAATAACGAGATAGAACCACAAAAAACTATCTTGTTAAGAACTTACAGCAAAATAGGGGTGCACCAAAACCTATAAGAAAGATTTTTAGCACTGAGATCTGGTAATTGGGTCTGAAAAACGAGCCAAATGTGCAACCGGAGATCCGGTCTGACTGATCCTCAAAACAATAGAGTGTCTGGGTTCCAATAGACACCCTCCACACCCAACAAATGACAGCCCCAGAATACAGATTGAACTGCAGAGAAGCATCACTCAGGGGAAATCTAGTCTAGCAGGAGAAACCAGGACTAGCAGGAGAAACCAGGGGACTAGAGGCCAGGCTCTTGTGACTGGGAAGCTGGAGAACACAGAAGCGCAGGTGACAGTCCACCTGCTGTCCACGTGACTGGGCGTCTGGAGAACACCGGCGCGCAGGAGACCGACTGCGCCACTGGGTGGCTAGTGATTGCCCACCCGCCAGTGACCTAGAGCTGAAACCAACTGGAGACAGTCCAGTTCCATCCCCGTATTCGAACATTTCGGCAAGGAGCCTGGGCCCGCCAAAGCAGAGGGGTGACGTCACTGGAGCTCGGCCTTCGGAATTCCCTACAAGTGGAATCCACTTTAGCAGGCATAGTCTACCAACACAAAGGAGAGACAACAGAGATACACAACACCGAAACAAATCTATAGAATAAAACAGAAACACAGCAATCAAATAGAGCTGGAAAGTAACATGAGCATCATGAAAAAACAAGGGAAAGAAAGGAGTACAAACAATGCAGGACAACTTAATTCTACAGGAGGACCTAGAAGCATCAGAAACAGGGATAGGGAAAGAACTTAAGCCATACCTAACTCAGATGGAAAGGAATATTAGAGAAGACATGAGGCAGCAAGTCCAAGCAATAAAAGTATATTTTGAAAATGAATTAAACAAACAAACTCAAATGGCAAACAACGAGCTTTACCAGGAGATAGAGATCTTAAAAGAAATCAAACAGTAATACTAGAAATGCAGGAAAGTATTAACCAAATTAAAAACTCAAACGAGAATATTACAAATAGACTAGATAAGCAGAAGTCAGAATATCAGATAATGAAGACAAAGTTTATCAACTTGAAAAGAATATAATCAACACAGAAAAGAGGCTTAAATCCCACTAGCAATCTATTCAAGAGATATTGGATGTCATAAAAAATGAGAGTCATTGGAATAGAAGAAGGCATAGAGATTCAAACCAAAGGAATGGAGAACATATTAAATAAAATAATTCTAGAAAACATCCCAGAGATGAAAGATGGATCGGATTGTCAAATCCTGGAAGCCTACAGGACCCCAAACATTCAAAATCATAATAGACAAACTCCAAGACATATAATTATGAAGATAGCCAACATACAGAACAAGGAGAGAATATTAAACACTATAAGAGAAAGGAGGCAGATTACATTCAGGGGAAAACCAATTAGGTTAATGACTGATTTTTTATCACAGACTTTGAAAGCGAGAAGATCCTTGAACAATGTATTTCAAATGCTGAAAAATAATGGATTCCAACCAAGAATACTGTATCCAGCAAAATTAAGGTTCAGATTTGAAAACGAAATTAAAGTCTTTCACAATAAACAAAAGCTAAAAGAATTCGCAGCCAGAAAACCAGCACTGCAAAGCATTTTGAGCAAAATACTACAAGAAGAGGAATTGATAAATAGTGCCGAAAACTAACAGCAGGAGGTATCTCAGTAAAGGGGGAGGAAAATAACCAAAAAAGTAAAAACTAGCCAAACTAAAACATAATAAATAAATAAACATGATTGGAAGAACAAATCATATTTCAATTGTAACCTTAAATGTTAATGGCCTAAATTCACCAATCAAGAGAATGGGCTAGTAACCTGGATTAAAAAAAATAAATCCAACAATATGCTGCCTTAAGGAGACTCATATGATAGGAAAAGACATACACAGGGTGAAGGTAAAAGGTTGGGAAAAATCATACCACTCACATGGCCCTCAGAAGCAAGAAGGAGTGGCCATACTCATGTGGAATAAAATCAACTTCAAACCTAAGTTAATCAAAAGGGATAAAGAAGGACACTATATTCTGTTAAAAGAAACCATCCACCAACAAGACATAACAATTATGAATTTGTATACACCAAGCAATGGAGCTGCAATGTTCATAAAACAAACTCTCCTCAAGTTCAATAGCCAAATAGACTACAACACAATAATTATGGGTGACTTCAAGACACCACTCTCGGCATTAGACAGATTCTCTAGACAAGAACTGAATAAAGAAACTATCAAACTCAACAGCACAATTTGTAACCTAGACTTAAATGACATATATAGAATATATCAGCCATCATCAAGTGGATACACGTTCTTCTCAGTTTCACATGGATCCTACTCAAAGATAGACCATATATTATGCCATAGGGCAATTCTTAGTAAATATAAAAGCATGGAGATTATACCATGCACTATATCTGATAATAATGGAATGAAACTGGAAATCAATGATGAAAGAAGGAAGGAAAAATCCTACATCACATGGAAAATGAACAACATGCTACTGAATGATCAATGGGTTACAGAAGACATAATGGAGGAGATAAAAAAAATTCTTAGAGACAAATGACAATACAGACACAACATACCGGAATCGATGGGACACAATGAAAGCAGTTTAAGAGGGAAGTTCATTTCTTGGAGTTCTTTCCTCAAAAAAAGAAAAAAATCAACAAATAAATGAACTCACACTACACCTCAAAAACCTAGAAAAGGAAGAGCAAAACAACAGCAAATGTAGTAGAAGACAAGAAATAATTAAATTTAGAGCAGAAATCAACAAAATTGAAACAAAAAAAAATTAAAAAATTTGATAAAACTAAAAGTTGGTTCTTTGAAAAAATAAATAAGATTGACAGGCCCACAGCCATGCTAATGAAGAGAAGAAGAGAGAGAACTCAAATTACTAACATACGGGATGAAACAGGCAATATCACAACAGACACTACAGAAATACAGAAGATAATTAGAAAGTATTTTGAAACACTATATTCCAATAAAATAGAAGATAGTGAAGATATCGATGAATTTTTTAAGTCATAAGATCTGCCCAGATTGAGTCAGGAAGACACACGCAATTTAAACAGACCAATAACGAAGGAAGAAATGAAAGAAGCCATCAAAAACTACCAACCAAAAGAAGCCATGAACCGGATGGGTATACAGCGGAGTTCTACAAAACCTTTAAAGAAGAATTAATACCAATATTTTTCAAGCTATTTCAAGAAAAACAAAAAGAAGGAGCTTTTCCAAATTTATTCAATGAGGATAAATCACCCTGATCCCGAAACCAGACAAAGACACTTCAAAGAAAGAAAACTACAGACCAATATCTCTAATGAACTTCGATGCAAAACTTGTCAATAAAATCCTGGCGAATCGAATACAAAAGCATATCAAAAAAATTGTGCACCATGATCAAGTAAGATTCATCCCTGGGATGCAAGGCTTGTTCAATATACGGAAATCAATAAATGCCATTCACCACATCAATAGACATAAAGACAAGAACCATATGATCATCTCAATAGATGCAGAAAAAACATTTGAAAAAGTTCAGCATCACTTTATGTTCAAAACACTAGAAAAACTAGGGATAACAGGAACTTACCTCAACATTGTAAAAGCTATATATGCTAAACCTCAGGCTAGCATCATCCTAAATGTGGAAAAACTGAAGGCATTCCCTCTAAAATCTGGAACAAAACAGGGATGCCCTCTATCACCACTTCTATTCAATTTAGTTCTTGAAATACTAGCCAGAACAATTAGACAGACAAAAAAAATTAAAGGCATAAATATAGGAAAAGAAGTATTTAAATTATCGCTATTTGCAGATGTCATGAAAATATATTTAACAGACCCCAAAGGGTCTACAATGAAACGTCTAGAGTTAATAAATGAATTCAGCAAAGTGGCAGAATATAAAATTAACACGCATAAATGAAAGGCATTCCTGTATGTCAGCAACACAACTTCTGAAATGGAAATGAGGAAAACCACTCCATTCACAATATCCTCAAATAAAATAAGATACTCGGGAATCAACCTAACAAAAGACGTGAAAGTTTTATATACTGAAAACTACAGAACCCTAAAGAGAGAGAGAGAAGAAGATCTTAGAAGTTGGAAAAACAAAAGACCCAGAATAGCAAAAGCAACTATAAACAGAAAATATGAATCTGGAGGTATAGTGATACCAGAGTTCAAACTGTACTAAAAGCAATAGTAACAAAAACAGCGTGGTACTGGTAACAAAATAGGCAGGTGGAACAATGGTAGAGAATAGAGGACACAGAAACCAATCCTCAAAATTACAACTTTCTTATATTTGAAAAAGGGGCTAAAAGCATGCAATGGAAGTAGGATAGCATCTTCAAACAATGGGGTAGGGAAAATTGGGGAAAGGTGGGGCAAGGGAGAGAAGTGAACAACAGCAGATGAGGTAGAGAAAGAAGATGGGAGGGGATGGGAGGGGGTATAGTAGGGGATAGTAGGGGATAGGAAATGTAGCAGAACACAACAGTCACTAATATGACATTATGTAAAAATGTGAATGTGTAACCGATGTGATTCTGCAACTCGTATTTGGGGAAAATTGGGAGTTCATAACCCAATTGAGTCAAATGTATGAAAGATGATATAGGATGAGCTTTGTAATGTTTTGAACAACCAATAAAAAATAAATAAATAAAGGTTTAAAGTTGAGTGGGAAGAAATCAGCTAAAAAAGAGTTGAGATGCATTCATTTTGCTAAGCAGAAACTTTGTTTTGTGTACTTGTAACTATCACAAATTTATTTTACCAGAAAACTGGCTTTAAAAAATGCACATAATTGAGATTAAAGGATAATCCACTTACCTTCAAGAAAAACTCATAGCATTTCCTATATTTTTCATATTTTATTTTTTTGTGAATATTTTGACATGGACCAGGTCTAGACTTAGGCTATTCTTCCAGAATACTACCTCATCTGACAAGTTGGTACAATGTGTTGGATTGTTCTTTTCATCTTTTATTTAATAGTTTCTAGATGATAATGTGTATTTTTCCATATGTTTGTTTGGACATACATACCCAACTATATCTTTGCATTTTCTGTTTTACTGGGGAAGAGACTCATCAAAAGCTCTTTATTATATGTATCAACAATCAAACATTTAGAGCATGCAATTATACATAATTTTGTATGAAAATGGTTTTGTACCAATTTTATAAAGATTTAGAATTATTAATACTGTCCCTACTGTAATTAGTAACTCCTTACAAAAAGAATTAATCAATTGACTTTATATCAATTATGAATATGAAAATTACTAAAATAAGTATTTGGCAATTAATATGCAATTGATAGAAAGTGAAATCACAAGAAAGCCATTTAAAATGTCAGTGCATATGGTCCTTAAATAATAGGTTGTTCAAAAAAAAATTCTCTAATTCAAAAGAGTTAATATGCCATATTACAGCTAAATGTGATATAAAAACCTTAAATTATCAGTATTGATAAATAAGAATGATACCTGTTTACTTAAATATGTTTATTTGATTTTCACTGTAAGATGTTAATTCTGGAAGACTTGAGAATTAAGAAAGACTTGGTCTATATTATTTCTAACAGGCTAATCAAAGTTCTTTTAAATATATATGTGTGTGTATATATATATATATATATATATATATATATATATATATATATATATATAAAACACATATGCATGAATATAGATACATATGCATAATAAATGTATTGTAATATATTTATCAGGTGGTTATAATTTTTAAATTTTCTCAAGAAAAAAGAATGACTATAAAAAACAGTTTTAAATGTAAATTTCATAGCATAGTACTGTTTGTAATGCTATGAGAGAAAAATACTTATGGAGGGAAAATGAAAAAGGAAGAGAGAGAAGGGGGAAAATGAGGAAGAAAGTGAGTAAAGAAGAGGGAGAGGAGTGTTTGATGAAAAGATAAAAGTGGAGGGGCTGGGTTTGTGACTCAGTGTTAACATGCTTGTCTAGCATGTGTGAGGCAGTGGGTTATATTCTCAGCACCACATACGAATAAATAAAATGAAGGTCTATCAACAACTGAAAAAATAAAAAAAGGAGAAATATTACCAAAATTCCAATATTTTATGAATGGTAAATACAAAAAATTATGTTGCATAGCCTTATGTAAATTCTAGACTCCCCAAAATAATCATTAAATGCTAGATTATTAGTGTTATAACTAAAAATCCATTGCTCTTTCTTCTGCATTCTGTGGCATGCTAGTGCTAAAATAAATTGTATTATAACACCAAAATAAAATTCTAATATTTATACAGTAACTGACCCAGTTTAACATCAATGCAAGAAGATTCCTGTGTGATATAATGTGTATTTTGACGTTCATTTTTATTCAACACTGGTACATTACTATTTCTCCAGTTAATGCACATCATAGGATGTATATTTCATCCACAATTTAGCAAATATATACACATTTGTTTTGCTTTCAATCACTTTTGCTTCAGAACACATGAATTCCTCCATGTTTCTTGACTTCTCTTTTTGTGACACTTCTTTCCAAACACATTATTTTCGATTTCCATTATCACTTTTGAAGCAAAACTGACACACCCGTCATGATAAAACATAACACTAATATTACCATTAGATGTAAAACTGGTTTAAATGAATGATTGTACATCAATATAAGATTTCTTGTATACTTTCAGATATCAATTCAATCCATTATTCAAAGTGAAACCAGTTATATCATTTATTCACAGTATGGTCTATTCATGCATTGTCTATATATTGATAGACACATGGTACACCTACCTCTGTGTACTCCCAACAATAATTTCTATATCTTCAAAATATTGCTCCCAGAAATGGTGGAAAAAATATGCATGTCAACTGATCTACATATACATTTTATCACAGTAATATTCTGGACACAAAATGCAAAGGTCACACTTATGACTGTCCCAAAGCCTAAATGGAAAGTGAACATGGATTACTAAAAACATCCATGTCCAGGTTGCCTAATGCTCTCAAATGTCAATCCTATTGGTGATTACATATGTGTTTCTTCCTAAGACTACATTTTCAATCTCACCCTGTTGAAACTGTCTAAACCTCTCACTCATTTTATAATTTGCCTGATTTCCTACTCTCTATTCACATCTGCTTTCCTACTTTTTTCCCCAGTTCATCATTGTGACTGACTCTTCACATGTGCTGACATTTATATTCAATCTCTACCAGAAACCCTATTGCTAAAGAACTTTTGTTCCAAATTCTATACTCAATCTTCTTCGTAATCCTACCGAGTATATTCCTAATCCTAGCAAAAATCCCTTTTTTAACTGGATGCTCTCTTCTACATTCAATCATCGAAGGTACAAGGATCTATGCCATTGCATATCAATTTATCTGAGACATATGTGCAGAACATAATTCAAAGCTAAGTATCCCACTCAAAGGCCAAATTCCCTTCTAGGATTCAAATCTTACCTAGATTTATATTTCAATACTTATATTTCACCTATATTTTCATGTAAATATCGCAGGTTTCCAATAACATTGTTCATCAAGCAGAATGATTCCTAACCCATATTGAACATGTTATTAATCCTAACCATACACTGTTCCTCAATCTAACTTTACAGAAGAGCAGAGACAGAGTTGGTATTACAATACAGGAATGTATGTATCTTCCACCTGCTGAGAACCTCAAAGGTCCATGTAGAAATAATCCCTGGAGAATGTGTAGGGTGCTATGAACGACCTGAGAGGGCAAAAGTCATCTTCCATGGCAAAAAAACATGGTCAGGATAAAGGGTTGTGTCTTAATCAGAATCTCTTCTTATTGTAGAGAAGATGGACCAAACCAAGCCTCTGTGGAGAGCTGTTCCCCAGTACCTATGGTTGATATACCATTCTAACTTATGAAAATGTCAGAGGAAGTAGGTGCAGCCTCCATCTCATGGGACCCTTGGAAGCATCTGTTAGGACAAAGTGGTTGCCAAGGCTGTGACCTCATTCAGTTCCTGAAGGAAGTGACCTACCTCACTTTCTTGGTGATGGAATCTCTGAACTTGGGATCCAGGAAACCAGGCACACAGAGCCAGTCCCAGTACCAGTCCCAGTGGTCTCACTTGTTTGGATTTACCAAGGACAGAGTCAGTCTTTCTTGGTACCTACTGATGTGAGGATGGCCAAATGCCAGAAAAGCTCTGAAGAGGGGCCCTTCCTGAGAAAGCAGAAAGTGGCTCACCAATGGATCCTCACAACTTCACAGAGTTGGCCAAAGAAAACAGATCTGAGACAAGACAGGCCATTTTGGGGTAACATAGTATGGCCCACCATTCAGAGGACACACTGTATAGTCACAGACCTACTTGGGGAAAGGAGGTGCCTTTGTGGGTGTGGGTGTGAGTTTTTGGTTCTGTCTCATCTTCTGAGAATAGGTGGAAAAGGCGGGTTTTTTTTGGTTTGGTGTGGACTCTTTATAGTAGGTCGTTTGACAAGGTGAGTGTTTCTTTATCTATGTATTCCACTGTGTTCATGGTTGAAGACATTAGAAAAGAGAATGCATCAAGGATGTGTCCTGTCTATTAGGAAGCTTCCCAGCATTCATCCTGCCCGATTTATTAATGGACTGTGGCTTGTCTTATAGATGTGCAACACCTACTAAATTCCTAAGTTCATGTTTTCTTCCTAAATTCTGGCCACTCTCCAAAATAGTCTTATGGATTTGTGTCCAAGATATGTACCCCTCCAAGCTCTGTGACATGGCCATGTACTGGATAGCTGAAGGAAATGGGAGCATCTCAGAAAACACAGATATCAGTGTGACCAGTAATGTCTCAGTGGAAAAACCCTTCTTTTGGCCTTTAGCTTACCTATTGTTCTGTTGACCTGAATGTCAGGAGGTCTTTGCCTCAGTCCACCCATTTGGGAAGACTGATGAAAACTGTTTTCAAATGGAAATGCATGCGCATCACCTGTCCCTCTTTGTTTAATTGCTTAGGATAAGGATGTGTCTGATTCAGCCTCTTGGCCCTGTGTGATGCTGTGGCTTAGATTCTCAGCACCTCATGGATCTAAAGAAATTTTCCATGTGTGTATCCAAAACAAAAATGGTAAAAAACCACGCTGACTTTAGGAAAATAAGTGGCAAGGGAGCTCTTTTGAACACTGTCTTGGGCTGCGCCCCTCATGGAAAACTCCAGCAAGAGGTTATGATTAGTGTCTATATGGAAGAGGATGAGGGCCTTGTGGGAGTGTTTTGGTTTTAATTGTGTTTATTTGTGTGGTGGTTGGAAGTGATGACTGGGTCCACCTGGGCTTGAACTCTGGTGTGATACCCTTAGAGACTGAGGTCTAGAACTGACGTCAGAGAAGTATTGCCATGAATTGTGTTGGGGTTTTAGGAGGCCATGCATGAGAGTCGCTCTTGGAAACTGAGATCTTGGACCAGGGTAGCTTTCCACAGAACACTGGGAATCTCAGCCAGGATATCACATGATTTCATTCTGAAAGACTTGGCAGCAATAGTTGAGAGTCAAAACTCACATGGACCTCATATTGTAGACCTCAATGGGCCTGGCTTCATGTGACTTTTTGGTCACTCTTTGGGAAGACTTTCCTCTGAGAGTTCTCCAGAACTTTCATTGAAATAAACTTCCTCAACATTTAATGGTTCCTGAATAAATTTAAACCCACAGTGCCTCCAACTTCATCCTTTAAAAATGGCTAGATAAGTACCATGACATTTTTTAAATTCCCATGACCAGATGGCACTGGAGTAACTTTGGATCTTATGCTGTTGATCATGAGTGTACAAGACAGTGCCTTGATTGACTTGGTTTCATGAGAATGGTGTAGAACAGAGATGCCAGTAATTTGGAGACTGCTGAGTTGGGGCCTAGAGCAGTGATGTGCAGGTGTGTGATAAAACATCTGTGTTGGGGCCATGTGGATCTGCCATTGGCTTCCAAATGGCTTGTGACTGACATGCTGCAGCCAGCAGACCCTTATATGTAAAGGCATCTTGTTATATGGAGATTTTTCAGGGCAATGTTCAGAATCAAGTTGCTATGGTCAAGGGGGCAAGCATGTGCGATAGAAGCCTGGTTGGTGCATTTATATGCAGACCCTGACACACCACATGTGACAGAAATCCCTCCAGCACTGTGCCCCAGTTGAAATCCTTGTATTTCAAGAAGCAAATACCAAACTCCAAGTGCAGCAGCAAGAAACACCACGAAAACTGGAGGATTACCAAATGGGTTCACAGTCCAAACAGGGAGACACTTAGCCCCAAGTTGCCACAGTATACCTAAAAAGAGAGAATTCAGAACTGCTGCCACATGTTCATTAGGAAAATAAGAAACAACATCCTCTAGGTCACATAGATGAAGACCCAGCTTTGATGGTCTCACTACAAAGAAAGCTAAAGCTTCTGACAACAACGTATATTTCAAGTGCCCAACCTCAGAGGCAGTTTCTCAAGAAGTCTTTAGGCAAGCAGAGCTCCATGTTTCTGGAGTGTTTACCCTTTCCCTTACTTTTGGAAACTCCTCTACCACCTTCAAGGTTGTGAACTCCTGAGCATTTTCTATTCCAGATATGTATTAACAGATTTTCTAATTCTTCTCCTCTAATTGTGTCTTACTTGGGGCGAAGGTAATGTCAAGGCATTTTTCTGGATGAGAGTGGAAAGATTTTTGTTTAGCATATGTTTGCATACACATTGGATTCATTTTCCTATTTTCCATTTGAAATACTGAATCCCTGACACTAACCCATACTGTACTAGAATCTGACTACTAATCCTAATATGATGGAGAAAAAGAATCCTAACAGAAAAGAAATAGAAGCTGTTCAGAGAAGGCATGGTATATATTTGGACTTGCCTTTTGCAAGTAGGTGTTATAATTCTAGTCAATTTTTAATTGAAATAGTCCTCCATGTGTTTTTAAAGTTAACAAATATGTGAATTCCTGTCTCCCTTTCTCTGTATCCTATTCAGCACATCTATTTTATATGCACATAAAGAATCCTACCTTTTATCACGTGTATATTTTTGTGCGGTAGCTGATTTGGCAGATACAAATTTTGAGAAGATATCACTCCTCCTAGATGCTGTTGGAACTGAAAATTGAACCTATGGGTGAGCTTCCTAGGAGAACAACATTATACATAAATCCCTGTTAAGTAAATTGAATATTTTTAGATCTGTGAATGATGTATATTTCATGGTGAATTTCGATTGGCATATATGTTGCTACATTTTAAAATTTGTGTGTGTGTGTGTGTGTATACACACATACACACTCTCCAGATTTTTCAAAATATGAAATATATGTGTCTTATTTACACTCCCTAAATTCATTCATGTTCAAGTATGTGGATTTATAATCAACTTTTCACAAGATTATTTTCAGAAATATTCATCCACCTGAAATTCATATTTGTTTTCTATTACTGAAAACTAACTTCAGTGAATGGTGCATACGTATCCAGTTGATAGTCACAGCCGAAGGGGCCACAGCAAACTTCCAGGTGCCAGCAAACTTTCAGCTGCAGGCTGATGATTGGCTCACAGCGGCCTTAGCAACTTCTAGCTCATTGTCTCCTCTGTGGTGATGCTCATTGGAGATGCTCATTGAGATGTTTCCCCGCCTTTCAGACTTCCAGCTTATGATTGGCTCACAGCAGCCCCAGCAACATCTAGCTCATTGGCTCCTCTGCGGTGATGCTTATTGGGCTGTTTCCCTGCCCATTCAGACCATGGAGCTGCTCATTGGGGGACTTTTTTGGCTCTGCCCACGTGACCCAGCCAATCTGCCTCAAGAGCAGGAGGATTGTGAGAAGTGGATAGAGGCTTGTGTGGGAGGGAGAGGCTTTTGGGAAGCTGGTGTTGGGAGTTGGGGTTCTGAGGATTTTTCCTGAGAGGCTGTTTTGCTTGGCGTGTGTGGTTCTAAAAATAAAGTTAGTTTCTTTTGACAAGTGGATTCTGATTGTGCCCAGCCAGACAGCGGCATTTGGTGGCTCATATGGGGAGCGACTGAGGGTAACTGATAAGGTAAACTGCTCGCTCTTGAGGGCAGGGCGAGAGGATGGGTAGCCATTTTATGATTCCTCTTTTGTTTTAAGTTGCCTGTCCCTGGAGATGAGTGAGATGGAAGAAAAACTGCTCACATCTGAGGAAAAACTATTTGTGTCTGAGGAACAGATAGGGAGAAAGGCTATAATAATTTTTTGTTGTTCCATTTTTATTTCGTTCTATCTCTTTTTTTGTTTGGTGTTATCTTGTTGGTTTGTATTATAGTAGAAATATGGGATCAAAAATTAGTAAAAAACAAACCAAAAAAGTGTTAAGTAAATTGTTAGAGGAAGGAGGCATCCCAGTAAAATCAAGAGCAGTCATGGCAATTGTTGATACAATACAAAAATGTAGACCATGGCTTTTTAAGGAGGAGTTGTTAAATATATCACAATGGAACCATCATGGTGCAGATTTAAAAAGAATAGAAAAGAAAAGCCCAGGGATTCTGCCAGTTGGCACATTGCCATTGTGGACATTCATATCTTGTTTGCTTAGTTCAAAGCCTTCAGTTCAGTCAATGGTAGAGGAAGAAGAAGACATATTGATTCAAGTAAAACAGAAGGTGTCTCAAGTTAGTCAGACAGAAGAAAAAATTCAAGTAAAAGAGAAGGTCTCTCAAGCTAGTCAGATAGAGGAAACTATTCAAGTAAAAGAGAACGTCTCTCGAACTAGTCAGACAGAGGAAAAAATTCAAGTAAAAGAGAAGGCCTCTAAAGCTAGTTAGACAGAGAAAGAAAGTGTAAAACAGTAAAAAACATCAGGGGAAATTTACAACAGGAGACTGCTACTAACACCTTTCTATCACCAGATGACATAAGTGTCCAACTAACAAGGCCACTTTCTTATGCTGGGAGGCCCCCAACTCCCGCAGTTGATAGTTAGGATCCTGAGACAAGATCTCAAATATTAACATGCCCTGTATTTGAGGGAGGAGGGCAGCGTGTTTACCATGCTTTAAATTTCAAAACAGTGAAGCAGCTAAAAGAGGCTGTAACAACCTATCGTCCTCAAGCACCTTTCAATGTAATCATGGTCGAATCCATTAACAACTTGAACATGAAGCCAGTGGATTGGGCTAATATGTGTAATGTTGTGCTAAATGGAGGACAATGCATGTTATGGAAGGTTGCCAATGAGGAATGTAGAAAGGAGACAGCTAGGCGAAATGCAGGAGCTGGTTATCCTCAGAGAAATCTAGATATGTTGTTAGGAAAGGGACCTTATGAAGATCAGCAGCAGCAAATTGCATATGATCATGGTGTATGTGCACAAATTGGTGTAGATGCAATTAAGGCATGGAAGACTTTACAAGAACATGGAGGTTTACAAGGTCAATTATCTAAGGTAATACAAGGAGCTAATGAACCTTATGCTGAATTTGTAGATAGGCTTATTCAAAGAGCTACCAGAGTTTTTGGGAATACAGAACAAGCAATGCCATTACTAAAACAACTGGCTTATGAGCAAGCGAATCGTTGTTGCAGAGATATCATTAGACCATGGAAAAATGAAGATTTAAACACATTGATTTAATTATGTAGAGACATTAATGAACAAGAGCAAGTCATGGCAGCTGCAGTAAAACAGGCTTTAGTTGCCAGATACATTAATGAACAAGGGCAAATTGTGGCAGCTACAGTAAAACAGGCTTTAGATGCCAGACCAAGAACATGCTACCAATGTGAAGAAACAGGACATTTTAAAAGTAATTGGCAAGTAGAAGGAGGGTTTAACAATATTAGGTATCAAAGGAGTAGAATACCAGGTATTTGGCCACAATGCCATAGAGGGAGACATTGGGCTAATGAGTGCTGTTCTCAAACCACCATAGAGGGTACTCAATTATCAAAAAATGAACAAGGACCAGGTGTTTATCCACGATATCATGGAGAAAGGCATTGGGCTCAATTGCCAAATAAATGGACAGGGGGTTCCAATGCTCCGGGGCCCCAAACCACAAATATACAGAGCACTGGAGGAACCCAGCAACCCCATCAGGGTAGTGCCCAGGACACATTGTCCATCAGATCCCTCATCAGACAAACCAGAGGGAGCACAGTGTTGGACATCTGCGCCTCTGCCAGATCAGTACTAACTCCAGAGATGGGAGTTCAAATCATTCCCACAGGGGTAAAAGGACCTCTTCCCAAAGGAACCATGGGCTTATTATTGGGATGCAGCTCTTCTACTCTAAAAGAACTTATGATAAGTCCTGGGGTGATTGATCCCGATTATGAAGGTGAAATAAAAATTATAGCCAGTTCTCCAAAGGACATATCAGTAATTTCACAAGGAGATAGAATAGCACAGTTACTAATAATACCCAGCCTGTATGATAAATTTTCCAGTCGTACTGTAGAAAGACGTTCCAAGGGATTAGGCTCCACAGGTGTAGATTTGGCTATGCTTTCTTTAAATTTAGATTCTCGCCCCATGCTAAAACTAAATATTCAAGGGCATGAATTGAATGGGCTACTGGATACAGGTGCAGACATTAGCATCATCTCTCGTCAAGAATGGCAAAAACATTGGCCATTACAACAAGCCACTCAAACGCTTCGAGGCCTATAAGTGGCGACTAATCCCCATAGAAGTAAAATGGTATTAGATAGGAAGGATCCTAAAGGATGTGAAGGAACTATACAGCCATATGTATTGGATCATCTTCCCATAAATTTATGGGGATGAGATGTCCTAGATCCATTAGGTTTGACATTAACAAATAACATCAACCAAAATGCAGCCACTATTATGACTAGACAAGGTTTTAGGAAAGAAAAAAGATTAGAAAAACAAGAATAAGTCATAGCAGCACCAATACAAATAGATCAAGGAACAGAGAGACATGGGTTGGATTTTCAGAAAGGGCCACTGAGACAATAAAAATTACCTGAAAATCAGAAAGACAGTATGGGTTCCTCAGTGGCCTCTGACTAAAGAAAAGATACAAGCAGTCCATGACCTGGTAAAACAACAATTAGCAGAAGGACATATACAACCGACTGTATATCCCCAAAATACTCCCATTTATGTCATCAAAAAGAAATCTGGTAAATGGAGACTATTGCAAGATTTTAGAGCCATTAATAATGAGATGGTTATTATGGGACCTGCTCAATCAGGGATTCCTCAATTGTCTGCTTTGCCAATAACCTGGTATGTTTTAGTTATAGATATTAAATATTGTTTTTTTTTCAATTATAATTCATCCTAAGGATAGTCCAGGTTTTGCTTTTACTATCCCTGCACTGAATCATGAAGGTCCTGATCAGAGATATGAATGGAAAGTACTCCCTCAAGGGATGGCTAACAGCCCAACTATGTGTCATATTTATGTTAACAAAGTAATCCAGCCACTTAGAAATCAAAATTCTGAACACAAATATTTCACTATATGGATGATGTATTATTAGCACACAAAGCTAAAAACACATTGCTAGAAAGTTATGCCACACTTACAAACTTATTAAAAATTATAATGTAGAGATAGCAATAGATAAAGTACAATTAAATTTTCCAATTAATTATTTAGGAGTTCTGTTATCCTCAACCATGGTCAGTCCACCAAAAATTCAAATACGAGTAGATCAACTCAAATCACATAACGACTTTCAAAAGTTATTAGGAGACATAAATTGGATAAGGCCTTATCTAGGTAAACCAACAGGAGAGTTGGGACCTTTATTTGATATCCTAAAAGGTCTATCAGATAAAAATTCACCCCGCATGTTAACACCTGAAGCAAGAAAGGCATTTAAAATCAATGAAACTTATATGGAAAATATGCATTTGGATAGAATTGATATAAGTTTGCCTTTATTATTTATTGTACTACCAACAAAAAATATTCCTACAGGAGTATTTTGGCAAGAAGGTCCATTATTATGGATACATTTATCTTATTCTCTTTACACTATTCTTACTAGGTATCCTGAGGCTTTAGGATAATTAATACTCAAAGGAATTAAAGCAGCAAAGGGAGTGTTTGGAATTTCTTCCAATAAAATTTTTACTCCATATACTCTGAATCAAATTGATGAGTTAGCTAATGAGTTAAATACTTGGGCAATAATCATGGTCCAATCTAATGTTTCATTTGATAACCACTTACCATCTAACCCTTTATTGTCTTTTTGGTCATCGCATCCTGTAATTTTTCCAAAATTGAGAAGAAAAACACTTATCATGAATGCTTCAAATATATTCACTGATGTATCAAATAATGGTACAGCAGCAATAGTTATACCTGATAAAACTTATAAATTTTTAGTACCCAAACAATCAGCTCAAAAGGTAGAGCTTAATGCAGTATTACAAGCTTTTGAGATATTTAAATATTCTGTATTTAATTTATTTTCCGATAGTCAGTATATAGTTAATGCTATAGTATCCCTTGAAGTTGCTGGTAAGATTTCTCCTTTCTCTACTGTTTTCTCTTTACTTTCCAATATAAAAAGTCTAATCTGGGACAGAAAAGATCTATTCTTTATAAGACATATCAGGGCACATCCAAAAAGAAGATGATTTGACTCAAGGCCTTATCAGCTGATATCCAAAATTCCAGTTTGACTATCCTTACATCTGAGATAGAACCAGGATGCTTTTTTCATTATCTATTTTATTATTGCCCTTTCCCACATTCTATTTTGTTTTTTGAGCTCATACAGACCTAGTTTAATGTTTTGCTGATCAGTTCTATTTTTTGACAAAAGAGTTTTTGAACATTGCAATGGAGATTTCACGTGTAAAAAGTTATAAGGCCTTTACTATTAGGTTATGTGTTGTATGTATTATATTATGTGTGCACACTTGTGTTTTGTGTTATATGTTTGAATGTTCGTATGTCCATATATGATATATGATGAGCGCTCATAAAAAAATGGATCCAAATATTTTTTTATCCACATTATTTAAATGGTTTAATTTAAATTGGGTAAAGAGCTGTTGAGGTTTGTTTTAAAATTTAAAAAAAAGGAGGTTAACAGATCTGTTTCCTTTCTTTCACCTTTCCTTTTCATTATATTTAATAATTATCTTCAAGACAATGTAAATAGTTAAGAAAATTGTTTCCTTTCAGTGCCTTCTGGAATGTTACATAATTTTTCTTTAGCCATTATTGCCAGAATTCCTATCTTCATCCCAGTGCTGGTGAAATCAAAGATAAAACCAATCTACAGCTTCTGCAATAGCCATCACTGAAATGCTTGCAGAACTTGCCTAGACACATTGAGAACTCTCCTGTATGCATTGTAAACTACCTGTTTGTGCAGCGACTTGTGGTAGTGTTCGGGTATATTTGCTGATGATGTCATCGGTGGTACAATTTTTCCAAAAGGAGCCGTCAATTGGCTTGGTGTATCTTCCTCTCTTCTGTGTGTCATTATCGTCCAGCTAATGTTTGGGGGCCATTAGAGGTGAGGCAAAGAACCTCACCACCCCCCGGTGGTACAAAGACCTCTCCACAGGTGTTGCTGTAAACTGGACCGGTAGTCAGTGATGGGTAAGATCCAATTGCAATGGTACCAACTTAACGGGTAAGGACCATATGTACTATTGGACAACCTAAGGCAGGCACTGTCCCTAAGCCACATGTGTGTTGTTTAAACAGAGAGGGGGAGATGTTGAGAGCCACATCCGAAGGGGCCCCAGCAAAATTCCAGAAGCCAGCAAACTTCCAGCTGCTGGCTGATGATTGGCTCACAGCAACATCTAGCTGATTGGCTCCTCTGCGGTGATGCTCATTGGGCTGTTTCCCTGCCCTTTCAGACCACGGAGTTGCTCATTAGGGGACTTTTTTGGCTCTGCCCACATGACCCAGCCAATCGGCCTCAAGAGCAGGAGGATTGTGGGAGGTGGAGAGAGGCTTGTGTGGGAGGAAGAGGCTTTTGGGAAGCCAGTGGTGGCAGTTGGGGCTCTGAGGGTTTTTCCTGAGAGGCTGTTTTGTTTGGCGTGTGTGGTTTTAAAAATAAAGTTAGTTTCTTTTGACAAGTGGCTCCTGATTGTGCCCAGCAAGACTGCGGCATTATCCTAATATTTCTACAGTAACTGCCCCAGTTTAACAGCAATGCAAGTAGACTCTTATGGGACATGATTTGTATTTTGATGTTCATTTTTATTCAACACTGGTACATTACTATTTCTTCAATTTATGCACACCAGAGGGTATATATTCCTTGCACAAGTTGGCAAATTTATAGGCATTTGTTTCACTTTCAATCACTTCCTGCTTCAGAACACATGCATTACTCCAGGTTTCTTAACTGGTCTATTCTTGAGACTTCTTTCCAAACATATTATTTCTGATTTTCTTTATAATTGTTTAAGCAAAACTCACACACCCTTCATGATAAACCATAACTATCATTTCACAATTAGATGTATAACTGTTTGGAATGAATGATTGTATATCAATATAAGATTTCTTATATATTTTCTGATATCAATTCAATCCATGATTTAAAGTGGAACCAGTTATATTATTTATTCACAGTATGGTCTATTCATGCTTTATCTATATTCATAGACACAGGGTACACCTCTTTGTACCCCCAATACTAATTTATACGTTTTCAAAATATTGCTCCCAGTAATAGAGGAAGAAATACTCATGTCACCTGATCTAAATATTCATGTTATCACAGTAATATTCTGGACGCAAAATGCAAAATTCACACGTGTGATTGTACCAAAGCCTAAATGGACACTGAACATGGATTACTAAAAACATCCATGTCCAGCTTGCATAACGCTCTCAAATGTCAATCCTATCGGTGACTACATATTTGTTTCTTCCTAATATATTCAACCTCAAAACTGTTGAAAATGTCTAATACTATCACTCACCCTGTACTTTGCCTGTTTTCCTAATGTCTCTATTGATATCGGCTTTCCTACATATTTTCCCCAGTTCATCATTGTGACTGACCCTTCACATGTGCTGACATTGATATTCACTCTCTAACCAAAACCCAATTGCTAAAGAACTTTTGATACAAATACTAAATTCACCCTTGTTCCAAAATCTACCGACTATCTTCCTGATCCTATTGATTATCCCTGTTTGAGTGGATGTTCTCCTCTACATTCAATCATCCAAGGTACAAGTCCTATGGCATTGTATATCGACTTATCTGAGACATGTGTGCAGAACGTAATTTAAAGCTATGTATCGCAATCAATTGCCCAATGCACTTCTGAGCTTCAAATCTCACCTAGATTTCTGTTTACATACTTATATTTCACCTCTGTACTCCTATAAATATTGCAGGTTCCCAATACCATTATTCATCCCACAGAATGATTCCTAAACCAAATCGATCCTGTTATTATCCCTAACCATACACTGTTGCCTCAATCTAACATTACAAAAGAGCAGGGACAGAGTTCATCTTACAATACAGGAATGTAGGGGATCTTACACCTGCTGAGAACCTCAAATTTCTATGCAGAAATGATCCCTGGAGAAGATGTAGGCAGCTATGAAGGACCTGAGAGAGCAAAAGCCATCTTCCATGGCAAACACCTTGTGATAACGAAGGGATGTGTATGAATCAGCCTCTCTTTTCTTTATGTAGAGAAGATGGACCAAACCAGACCTGCGTGGAGAGGTGTTCCCGGGTGGCCATTGTTGATATACCATTCAAACTTGTCAAAGTGTCACAGGAAGTAGGGGCAGCCTCCATCTCATGAGACAGATGAAAGCAACTGTTAGGACAAAGTGGTTGCCAAGGCAGTGATCTCATTCAGTTCCTGAAGGAGGTGACCTTCCTAACTTCGTTGGTGATGGAACTCTCTGAAATTGGGATCCAAGAAGCCAGGCACCCAGAGCCAGTCCCAGTCCCAGTCCCAGTGGTCGAACTTGTTTGGATTTACCAAGGACAGAGTCAGTCTTTCTTGGTACCTAATGATATGAGGATGGCCAAATGCCAGTAGAGCTCAGAAAAGGGGACTTTCCCTAGATAGCAGGTATTGGCTCAATGCTGCCTGCTGACAACTTCGTAGAGTGGGCCAAGAAGAACAGATCTGAGACAGGCCAGGCCATTTTGGGGCAACATAGTATGGCCCACCAGTCAGAGGACACTCCAGATAGTCACAGACCTACTTGGGGGAAGGAGGTGCTTTTGTGGATGTGGATGTGAGTTTGTGGTTTTGTCTCATGTTCTGAAAATAGGTAGGAATGGTGGTTTGTATGGTTTGGAGTTGACTGTTTCTAGGAAGTCGTTTGGCAAGGCGAGTGTTTCTATGTCTGTGTATCCACTGTGTTCGTGGTTGTAGTCTTTAGAAAAGAGAATGCATCAATGGAAGTTTCCTGTCTAGTTGGAAGCTTCCCAGCATTCATCCTGCCCACTTTATAAATGGACTGTGGCTGGCCTTATGGATGGGCAACACCTACTATCTTCCTAAGGTCCTCTACACATCTTGATTTCTGGCCTCTCTCCAGAATAGGCTCATGGTTTTGTGGCCAAGATATGTACCACCTCCAAAATCTGTTACATGGCCATGTAATGGATAGCTGAAGGGAATGGGAACATCTCAGAAAACTCAGATATCAGTGTAACCAGTAAAGTCTCAGTTTAAAAACCTTGCTTTGGCCCATTTGCTTACCTATGGTTATGTTGCCCTGAATGTCAGGAAGGTATTTGCCTCAGGCCACCCCTTTCTGAAGCCTGAAGAAAACATTTTTCAAATGGAAATGAATGGGCATCACCTGTGGATCTTTGCTTAATTGCTTTGGAAAGAGATGTGTCTGAATCAGCCTCTTGGCCCTGTGTGAGGTTGGGGCTTTGATTCTCAGAAGGTGATAGATCTAAAGAAAGATCCCATGTGTGCTTGGGTTTTCTATTGCCTCCAACTCACATAAAGGATTTATACCTACAATCAGTAGGATTAAATTGGAGAATCAGAACAGTATTAACGGCAGGCCTATTTGATCACTCCTGGTTCACAGGAAGGGTGTCTAGGTCACCCTGACTTTAGGCAAATGAGGGGCAAGGGAGTTTATTTTGGAAACTGTCTTGGGCTTCGCCCCTCATGGAAAATTCCATCCAGAGGTTACGATGAGTGTCTATATGGAAGATGATGAGGGCCATGTGGCAGTGTTTTGGTTTTAATAGTGGTCATTTGTGTGCTGGTTGGAAGAGATGACTGGGTACACCTGGACCTGAACTCTGGTGTGATTCCCCTTAGAGACTGAGTTCTGGAACTGACTTCAGGGAAGTATTGCCATTAATTTTGGTGGGATTTTAGGAGGCCACACATGAGAGTCGCCCTTGGAAACTGAGATCTAGTCTCAGGGTGTCTTTCCACAGTGCACTGGGAATCTCCACCAGGATATAAGACGATTTTATTCTGAAAGACTTGGCAACCATAGTAAAGAGTCAAAACACATATTGAACTCACATTGAGTAGACATCAATGGGTCAGGCTTCATGTGACATTTTGGCCACTCGTTGGGAAGCGTTGCCTTTTAGAGTTCTCCAGAGCTTTCATCCTCACCATTTAATGGTTCCTGAATGAATTGAAAAACCAGTGCATCCAACTTGATACTTGAAAAATGGCTAGATAAATACCATGAAATTTTTGAAATTCCCATGACCAGGTGGCACTGGAGAACCTTTGGATGTCCTGTTGCTGATCATGAGTGTACCAGACAGTGCCTTGAATCACTGGGTTTCATGAAAATGGTGTAGAACAGAGATGCCAGTAAGTTGGAATTTGCTGAGTAGTGGGCCTAGAACAGTGGTGGGTAGGTGTGTGATTAAACATCTGTGTTGGTGTCATGTGGATTGGCCATTGGCTTCCAAATGGCTTTTGACTGACATGGTGCAGCCAGCAGACCCTTGCATGTAAAGGCATCTTGTTATATGGAGAGGTTTCAGGGCAATGTTCAGAATCAAGTTGCTAGGGACAAGGGGGAAGTCTATGTTGGATATAAGACTGGTTGGTGCATTCTCCTGGCAGACCCTGACCCACCACACATGACAGAACTCCCTCCAGCACTGTGTCCCAGTTGAACTACTTGTATTTCGTGAAGCAAACACCAAACTCCCATTGCAGCAGCTAGAAAGACCATGAAAAATGGAGGATGACCACATGGCTTCAGAGTCCACACAGGAAGACACTTAGCCCCCATTGGCCAGAGTTTACATACAAAGAGAGAATTCTGCACTACTGCCTCATGTTCATTAAAGAATAAGAAAACATGTGCTCCAGGTTACATAGATGCAGACCCAGCTTTGATGGTCTCACTGCAAAGGAAGCTAAAGCTCCTGACTACAACATATATTTCCAGTGCCCAAACTCAGAGGCAGTTTCTCATAAGTCTTCCGGTCAGCAGAGCACCATGTTTGTGAAGTGTTTACCCTGTCCCTTACTTTTGGAAACTCTTCTACCACCCCCAAAGTTGTGAACTCCTGAGCATATTCCATTCCAGATAAGTATTCATAGATTTTCTAACTCTTCTCCTCTAATTGTGTCTAACTTGGGGCGAAGGTAATGTCAAGGCATTGTTCTTGATGAGAGTGGGATGATTATTTTTAGCACATATTTGCATAAACATTGGATTCATTTTCCTAATTTTCATTCGAAATACTGAATCACTCACACTAACCCATACCCTACTAGACTCTATATTCTGACTCCTAATCCTAATATAATGGAGAAAAATAACCCAAAATGAATAGACATACAAGCATTTCAGAGGAGGCATGGTGTATAATTGGACTTGCCTTTTGCATTATGTAGAATTGGACTTATAAATCTAGTCAATTTTTTGTTGAAATAGTTCTCCATGTGTTTTTTTAACTTTTGTTGTTTGTTGTTCAAAACATTATATAGTTCTTGATATATCATATTTCACACTTTGATTCAAGTGAGTTATGAACTCCCATTTTTATCCCGTATATAGTTTGCAAAATCATATCAGTTACGCATCCATTGATTTACATATTGCCATACTAGTGTCTGTTGTATTTTGCTGCCTTTCCTATCCTCTACTATCCCCCCTCCCCTCCCCTCCCCTCCCATCTTCTCTCTCTACCCCCTATACTGTAATTTATTTTCCCCCTTGTATTTTTGCCTTTCCCCTCACTTCCTCTTGTCCGTAATTTTGTATAACCCTGAGGGTTTTCTTCCATTTCCATGTAATTTCCCTTCTCTCTCCCTTTCCCTCCTACCTCTCATCCCAGTTTAATGTTAATCTTCTTCTCATGCTCTTTATCCCTACTCTGTACTTAGTTACTCTCCTTATATCAAAGAAGACATTTGGCATTTGTTTTTTAGGGATTGGCTTCCTTCACTTAGCATAATCTGCTCTAATGCCATTCATTTCCCTGCAAATTCTATGATTTTGTCATTTTTTAATGCTGAGTAAAACTCCATTGTGAATTAATGCCACATTTTTTAACCATTCGTCTATTGAAGGGCATCTAGGTTGGTTCCACACTCTTGCTATTGTGAATCGTGCTGCTATGAACATCAATGTCGCAGTGTCCATGTACCATGCTCTTTTTAGGTCTTTTTGAAATAGACCGAGAAGAGTAGTAGCTGGGTCAAGTGGTGGGTTCCATTTCAAGCTTTCCATGAAATCTCCATACCGCTTTCAAAATTGGCTGCACCAATTTGCAGCCCCACCAGAAATGTACATGTGTACCCATTTACACACATCCTCGCCAAAACTTGTTGATGTTTGACTTCATAATGGCTGCCAATCTTACTGGAGTGAGATGGTATCTTATGGTGGTTTTGATTTGCATTTCTCTGACTGCTAGAGATGGTGAGCATTTTTTCATGTACTTGTTGATTGATTGTATTCCTCCTCTATGAAGTGTCTGTTCAGGTCCTTGGGCCATTTGTTGATTGGGTTATTTTTTATCTTATTGTCTAATTTTTGAGTTCTTTGTATACTCTGGATATTAGGGCTCTATCTGAAGGGTGAAGAGTAATGATTTGTTCCCAGGATGTAGGCTCCCTATTTACCTCTCTTATTCTTTCTTTTGCTGAGAAAAAAAAAATTAAGTTTGATTAAGTCCCATTTCTTTATTCTTGTTATTAACTCTTGTGCTATGGGTGTCCTATTGCGGAATTTAGAGCCCGACCCCACAGTATGTAGATCGTAGCCAACATTTTCTTCTATCACACGCCGTGTCTCTGATTTGATATCAAGCTCCTTGATCCATTTTTTGTTAACTTTTGTGCATGTCGAGAGGAAGGGATTCAGTTTCATTTTTTTTCATATGAATTTCCAGTTTTCCCAGCACCATTTGTTGAAGATGCTATCCTTCCTCCATTGCATGCTTTTAGCCCCTTTATCAAATATAAGATAGTATGTAGTTTTTTGGATTGGTTTCTGTGTCCTCTATTCTGTACCATTGGTCCACCCGCCTGTTTTGGTACCAGTACCATGCTCTTTGTGTTACTATTGCTCTGTAGTCTAGTTTGATGTGTGGTATTGCTATACCGCCTGATTCACAATTTCTGCTTAGCATTGTTTTTGCTATTCTGGGTCTTTTATTTTTTGATATGAATTTCATGATTGCTTTCTCTATTTCTACATGAAATGCCGTTGGGATTTTGATTGGCATTGCATTAAACCTATAGAGAACTTTTGGTAATATCGCCATTTTGATGATGTTAGTTCTGCCTATCCATGAACAAGGTATATTTTTCCATCTTCTAAAATCTTCTTCTATTTCTCTCTTTAGGGTTCTGTAGTTTTCATTGTATAAGTTTTTCACCTCTTTTGTTAGGTTGATTCCCAAGTATTTAATTTTTTCTGAGGATATTGTAAATGGAGTGGTTGTCCTCATTTCCATTTCAGACAATTTTTCGCTGATATACAGGAATGCCTTTGATTTGTGCATGTTGATTTTACATCCAGCCACTTTGGTGAATTCATTTATTATCTCTAATAGTTTCTTTGTAGACCCTTTTGGGTCTGCTAGGTATAGAATCATGTCATCTGCAAATAGTGATAATTTAAGTTTTTCTTTTCCTATTTTTATGCCTTTAATTTCTTTTGTCTGTCTAATTGCTCTGGCCAGTGTTTCTAGAACTATGTTGAACAGAAATGGTGAGAGAGGGCATCCCTGTCTTGTTCAAGATTTTAGAGGGAATGCCTTCAATTTTTCTCCATTCAGAATGATGCTAGCCTGAGGCTTAGCATAGATTGCTTTTACAGTATTGAGGTAGGTTCCTGTTATCCCTAGTTTTTCTAGAGTTTTGAACATAAAGGGATGCTGTACTTTGTTGAATGCTTTTTCTGCATCTATCGAGATGATCATATAGTTCTTATTTCTAAGTCTATTGATGTGGGAAATAACATTTATTGATTTCTGTATATTGAACGAACCTTGCATCCCATGGATGAATCCTACATGCTCATGGTGCACAATTTTTTGATATGTTTTCGAATCCGATTCATCAGAATTTTATTGAGGATTTTTGCACCTAGGTTCATTAGAGATATTGGTCTGTAGTTTTGCTACTTTATAGTGAGTTTCTCTGGTTTAGGAATCAGGGTGATGTTGGCCTCGTAGAATGAATTTGGAAGTTCTCCCTCTTTTTCTATTTCCTAAAATAGCTTGAAAAGTATTGGTATTAATTCCTATTTAAATTTTTTTTAAAACTCCGCTGTATACACATCCGGTTCTGGGCTTTACTTAGTTGATAGTCTTTGGATGGTTTCTTCTATTTCCTCCATTGATATTGGTCTGTTTAGGTTGTCTATATCCTCCTGACTCAATCTGGGCAGATCAGATGACTTAAGAAATTTATCGATGCCTTCACTATTATCTATTTTATTGGAGTATAAGGATTCAAAATATTTTCTGATTATCTTCCGTATTTCTGAAGTGTCTGTTGTGATATTGTCTTTTTCATCCCGTATGCTAGTAATTTGAGTTCTCTCTCTTCTTCTCTTCATTAAAATGTCTAAGGTTCTGTCGATTTTATTTATTTTTTGAAAGAACCAACGTTAAGTTTTGTCAATTTTTTCAATTGTTTCTTTTGTTTCGATTTCATTAATTTCAGCTCTGGTTTTAATTATTTCTTGCCTTCTACTTCTTTTTCTGTTGTTTTCTTCTTCTTTTTCTAGGGTTTTGAGATGAAGTATGAGATCATTAATTTGTTGTTGTTTTTTTCTTTTTTTAAGGAATGAATTCCAAGCAATGAAATTTCGTCTTAAAACTGCTTTCAATGTGTCCCATAGATTTTGATATGTTGTGTCTGTGTTTTCATTTATCTCTAAGAATTTTTTAATTTCCTCCTTGATGTCTTCTAAAACCCATTGATCATTCAGTAACCTATTGTTTATTCTCCAAGTGATGCATGATTTTTCTTTACTTCTTTTATCATTGATTTTCAGTTTCATTCCATTATGATCAGATGAGATGCATGGCATTATCTTTACTCCTTTATATTGTTTAAGAGTTGCCCTGTGATGTAATATATGATCTATTTTGAGAAGGATCCATGTGCTGCTGATAAAAAAGTGTAACTGCTTGATGTTGGGTGATTTATTCTGTATATGTCAATTAAGTCAATGTTATTAATTGTGTTATTGAGTTCTATACTGTTGCCTCAATCTAACATTACAAAAGAGCAGGGACAGAGTTCGCCTTACAATAAAGGAATGTAGGTTATCTGCAAACTACTGAGAACCTCAAAGTTCCTTGCAGAAATGATCCCTGGAGAAGATGTAGGCAGCTATGAAGGACCTGAGAGAGCAAAAGCCATTTTCCATGGCAAACGACCTGGACAGGAAAAAGGGATGTGTCTGAATCAGCCTCTCTCTTCTTAATATAGAGAAGATGGACCAAACCAGCCCTGCGTGTACAGCTGTTCCCACGTGCCTATTGTTGATATTCCATTCTAAGTAGTCAAATTTTCACAGGAAGTAGGGGCAGCCTCCATCTTATGGGACCCATGGAAGCAACTGTTAGGACAAAGTGGTTGCCAAGGCAGTGACCTCATTCAGTTCCTGAAGGAAGTGACCTACCTAACTTCCTTGGTGACGGAACTCTATGAACTTGGGATCCAAGAAGCCAGGTACCCAGAGCCAGTCGCAGTACCAGTCCCAGTGGGCCCACTTTTTTGGATTTACAAAGTACAGAGTCAGACCTTCTTGGTAACTACTGATGTGAGGAGGGACAATTGCCAGTAGAGCTCTGAAGAGGGTCTTTTCCTGAGATTGCAGGTAGTGGCTAACCGCTGACTCCTCACAGTTTTACAGAGTTGGCAAAGGAGACCAGATCTGAGACATGACAGGCCATTTTGGGGGGAAAATATTATGGCCCACCAGTCAAAGAACACTCCAGATAGTCACAGTCCTACTTGGGGGAAGGAGGTGCCATTGTGGGTGTGGGTGTGAGTTTGTGGTGTACCAGACAGTGCCTTGATTAAATGGGTTTAAGGAAAATTGTGCAGAACAGAGTTGCCAGTAAGTTGGACCCTCCTGAGTAGTGGGGCCAAAGCTGTGGTGTGCAGGTGTGTGATAAATCATCTGTGGTGGGGCCATGTGGATTTGCCATTGATTTCCAAATGGATTGACACTGACACGGTGAGGAGACCCTTGAATGTAAAGGCATCTTGTTATATGGATAGTTTTCAGGGAAATGTGCAGAATCAGGTTGCTATGGACAAGGGGGCAAGCTATGTGGGAATGAAGCCTGATTGTTGCATTCTCTTGCAGACCCTGAAAAACCACACGTGACAGAACTCCCTCCAGCACTGTGTCCCAGTTGAACTCCTTGTATTTCATAAAGTAAATACCAAACTCCCAGTGCAGCAGCAGGAAAAAACCACGAAAAGTTGAGGATGACCAAAAAGCTTCACTGTCCACACGGGGAGACACTTAGCCCCCAGTGGCCACAATTTACCTACAACGTGAGAATTCAGCACTGCTGCCTCATGTGCATTGGAAAATAAGAAAGAATGTCCTCCAGGAAACATAGACGCAGACCCAACTTTGATGGTCTCTATACAAAGGAAGCTAAAACTCCTTACAACAACATATATTTCAAGTGCCCATCCTCAGAGGTAGTTTCTCAAGAATTTTTTTAGGCCAGCAGACCTCCATATTTCTGGAGTGTTTACCCTGTCCCTTACGTTGGAAGACTCCTCTATTACATCCAAGTTTGTGAACTCCTGAGCATTTTCTATTCCAGATATATATTCACAGAATTTCTAACTCTTCTCCTCTAATTGTTTCTTATTTTTGGGCGAAGATGACGTGAAGGCATTGTTGTGGATGAGAGTGGGAAGATTTTCATGTAGCACATGTTTGCATACACATTGGATTCATTTTCCTATTTTCCATTCGAAATACTGAATCTCTGACACTAACGCATACCCTACTAGACTCAGACTACTATTCCTAATATGATGGAGAAAAATAACCCAAACAGAATAGAAATTCAAGAATTTCAGAGGAGGCATGGTGTATAGTTGGACTTCCTTTTGCATGATAAAGTGTAGGTGTTATAAATCTAGTCAATTTTTATTGAAATAGTTCTCCATGAGTTTTTTTTTCCTTTAATTTTTATTGTTGGATCTTCAAAGCATTACATAGTTCTTGACATATCATACTTCACACTTTGATTCAAGTGGGTTATGAACTTCCATTTTTCCCCGTATACAGATTGCAGCATCCCATTGGTTACACATCCACTGTTTTACATATTGCTATAGTGTCTGTTGTATTCTGCTGTCTTTCCTATCTACTATCTCCCATCCCCTTCCCTCCAATCTTCTCTCTCTACACCACCTACTGTAATTTATTTCTTCCCCTTGTTTTATTCCCCTTTCTTCTCATTTCCTCTTGTATTTAATTTTGTATAACCATGAGGATCTCCTTCCATTTCCATGCAATTTCCCTTCTCTTTCCTTTCATTCCCACCTGTCACCCCTGTTTAATGTTAATCTTCTTCTCATGCTCTTCCTCCCAACTCTGTTCTTAGTTACTCTCCTTATATCAAAGAAAACATTTGGCATTTGTTTTTTAGGCTTTTGCTCTCTTCACTTAGCATAATCTGTTTAATGCCATAAATTTCTCTGCAAATTTTATGATTTTGTCATTTTTTAATGCAGAATAATACACCATTGTGTATAAATGCCACAATTTTTTTTTTATCCATTCATCTTTTGAAGGGCACCGAGTTTGGTTCCACAGTCTTCCTATTGTGAATTGTGCTGCTAGGAACATCGATTTATCAGTGTCCCTGTACGATGCTCTTTTTTGGTCTTTAGTGAATAGACTGAGAAGAAAAATAGCTGGGTCAAATGATGTTTCCATTCCCAGCTTTCCAAGAAATCTCCATACTTCTTTCCAAATTGGCTGCACCAATTTGCAGTCCCACCAGCAATGTACAGGTGTACCCTTTTCCCCACATCCTCGCCACCACTTGTTGTTGTTTGACTTCATATTGGCTGCCACTCATACTGGAGCGAGATGGTATCTTAGGGTGGATTTGTTTTGCATTTCTCTGACTGCTAGAGATGGTGAATATTTTTTCATGGACTTGTTGATTGATTGTATGTCCTCCTCTGAGAAGTGTCTGTTCAGGTCCTTGGCCCATTTGTTGATTGCATTATTCGTTTTCTTATTGTTTAATTTTTTGAGTTCTTTGTATACTTTGGAAATTAGGGCTCTCTCTAAAGTGTGAAGAGTAAGATTTGTTCCCAGGATGTAGGCTCTCTAATTACCTCTCTTATTGTTTTTGTTACTGAGAAAAATCTATTTAGTTTGAGTAAGTCCCATTTGTTCATTCTAGTTATTAACTCTTGTGCTATGGGTGTCCTATTGAGGAATTTGGAGCCCGACCCCACAGTATGTACATCGTAGCCAAGGTTTTCTTCTATCAGAAGCCATGTCTCTGATTTGATATCAAGCTGTTTGATTAATTTTGACTTAACTTTTGTGTATGGCGAGAGAAAGGGATTCAGTTTCATTTTGTTACATATGGAACTCCAGTTTTCCCAGCACTAGTTTTTGAAGATGCTGTCCTTCTTCCATTGCATGCTTTTAGCCCCTTTATCAAATATAAGATAGTTGTGGTTTTGTGGATTTGTTTCTGTGTCCCCTATTATGTACCATTAGTCCATCCACCTATTTTGGTACCAGTACTATGCTCTTTTTGTTAGTATTGCTCTGTAGTATAGTTTGAGGTCTGGTATCGCTCTACCGCCTGATTCACACTTCCTGCTTAGCATTGTTTTTGCTATTCTAAGTCTTTTATTTTTCCATATGAATTTCATTATTGTTTTATCTATTTCTACAAGAAATGCCGTTGTGATTTTGATTGGCATTGCATTAAACCTACAGAGAACTTTTGGGAATATCGCCATTTTGATGATGTTAGTTCTGCGTATCCATGAACAGGGTACATTTTTTCATCTTCTAAGATCTTCTTCTATTTCTCTCTTTAGGGTTCTGTAGTTTTCATTGTGAAAGTCTTTCACCTCTTTTGTTAGGTTGATTCCCAAGTATTTTATTTTTTTGAGGATATTCTGAGTGGAGTGGTTTCCTCATTTCCATTTCAGAGGATTTGTCACTGATATACAGGAATTACTTTGATTTATGCTTGTTGATTTCATATCCTGCCACTTTGCTGAATTCATTTATTAGCTCTAATAGGTTTTTGTAGACCCTTTTGGGTCTGCTATGTACATAATCATGTCAGCTACAAATAGTGATAATCTAAGTTCTTCTTTTCCTTTTTTTTATGCCTTTAATTTCTTTCATTTTTCTAATTGCTCTTGCCAGTGTTTCGAAAACTATGTTGAACAGAAGTGTTGAGAGAGGGCATCCCTATCTTGTTCCAGATTTTAGAGAGAATGCCTTCAGTTATTATCAATTTAGAATGATGCTGGCCTGAGGCTTAGCATAGATTGCTTTTACAATATTGAGGTATGTTCCTATTATCCCTAGTTTTTCTAGAGTTTTGAACAGAATGGGTTGCTGTACTTTGTCGAATGTTTTTTTCTGCATATATCGGGATGATTATATGGTTCTTATTTTTAAGTCTATTGAAGTGGTGAATAACAATTATTGATTTCCATATATTGAACCAGCTTTGCATCCCAGGGATGAATCCTACTTGATCATGTTGCACATTTTTTTAATATGTTTTTGTGTCTGATTTGCCAGAATTTTATTGAGAATTTTTGCATCTAGGTTCATTAGAGATATTGGTCTGTAGTTTTGTTTCTTTGAAGTGTCTTTGTCTGGTTTAGGAATCAGGGTAATATTGGCCTCCTAGAATAAAATTGGAAGTTGTCCCTCTTTTTCTATTTCCTGAAATATCTTGAAAACTATTGGTATTAGTTCCGCTTTAAAGGTTTTGTAAAACTCTGCTGTATATATATCCAATCCTAGGCTTTTCTTAGTTGGTAGTCATTGGATGATTTCTTCTGTTTCCTCAATTGATATTGGTCTGTTTAGGTTATCTATATCCCCCTGACTCAATCTGGGCAGATCATATGACTTAAGATATTTATTGATGCCTTCACTATCTTCTAATTTATTGGAATATAAGGATTCAAAATAATTTCTGATTATCTTCTGTATTTCTGAAGTGTCTGTTATGATATTGCCATTTTCATCCCGTATGCTAGTAATTTGAGTTCTCTCTCTTCTTCTCTTCCTTAACATGGCTAAGGGTCTGTCGATTTTATTTATTTTTTCAAAGAATCAACTTTTAGTTTTGTCAATTTTTCAATTGTTTCTTTTGTTTCAATTTTATTAATTTCAGCTTTGATTTTAACAATTTCTTGCCTTCTACTTCTTTTGCTGTTGTTTCTCATGTTTTTCTAGAATTTTGAGATGAACCATGAGATCTTTTATTTGTTGTCTTTTTCCTTTTTTAGGAAAGTACTCCAGGCAATGAATTTTCCTCTTAGAACTGCATTCAATGTGTCCCCTAGATTCTGATATGTTCAGTCTGTCTTTTCATTTATCTCTAAGATATTTTTTATTTTCCTCCTAGATGTCTTCGATAACCCATTGATCATTCAGTAGTCTATTGTTCATTCTCCAAGTGATGGATGATTTTTCCTTCCTTCTTTTACCATTGATTTTCAGTTTCATTCCATTATGATCAGATAAGATGCCTGGTATTATCTGTACTCCTTTATATTTTCTAAGAGTTGCCCTGTGACATTATATATGATGTATTTTTGAGAGGTATCTATGTGTTACTGAGAAAAAAGTGTAAATGCTTGTTGTTTGGTGGTATATTCTATATATGTCAATTAAGTCCAATTTATTAATTGTGTTATTGATTTCTATTGTTTCCTTATTCAACTTTTGTTTGGAAGATCTGTCCAGTAGTGAGAGAGGTGTGTTGAAGTCTCCCATGATTATTGTATGGTGGTCTATTAGACTCTTGAACTTGAGAAGAGTTTGTTTAGTGAACATAGCTGCACCATTGTTTGGGGCATATACATTTATGATTGTTATGTCTTGTTGGTGTATGGTTCCCTTGAGCAGTATGTAGTGTCCCTCTTTATCCCTTTTGATAAACTTTGGCTTGAAATCTATTTTATTTTATATGAGTATGGACACTCCTGCTTGTTTCTGAAGTCCATATGAGTGATATGATTTTTCTCAACTGTTCACCTTCAGTCTATGTACGTCTTTTCCAATCAATTGCGTCTCCTGTAGGCAGCATATTGTTGGGTCTTGTTTTGTGATTCATTCTACTATCCTGTGTCTCTTAATTTGTGAGTTTAAGCCATTAACTTTTATGGTTATTATTGAGATATGGGTTGTTCTTCCAGCCATATTTGTTTATTTATGTTACTAAGCATGGTTTGTTTTTCTTTGATTATTTTCCCCCCTTTACTGTACTACCTCCCACTGTTGGTTTTCATTGTTATTTTCCATTTCCTCTTCCGATCATCTTTTGCCGAGGATGTTTTGAGGAGATGGTTTTCTAGCTGCAAATTCTTTTAAATTTTGTTTATCATGGAAGGTTTTAATTTCATCTTCCATCCTGAAGCTTAATTTCGCTGGATGCACAATTATTGGTTGAAACCCATTTTCTTTCAGCTTTGGAAAAATGTTATTCCAGGATCTTCTAGCTTTCAGAGTCTGTGTTGAAAGATCAGCTGTTATAATGATTGGTTTACCGCTAAATGTAATCTGCTTCCTTTCTCTTGTAGCTGTTAAAATCCTCTCCTTATTCTGTATGTTTGGCATCTTCATTATAATATGTCTAAATGTGGATCTCTTATGATTTTGCACATTCGGCATCCTGTAGGCTTCTAGGATTTGGGATTCTGTCTCATTCTTCAAGTCTGGGAAGTTTTCCCATATTATTTCATTGAATTGATTTCTCATTCCTTTGGTTTGGACCTCTATACCTTCCTGTATCCCAATGATTCTTAAGTTTGGTGTCTTTATGTTATCCCATATTTCTTGGATGTTCTGCTCATGGTTTCTTAACAGTCTTGCTAGCTGTCTCGGTTCTTTTCAAGTTGAAATACATTGTCTGATGTTCCATCTTCTAAGTGATCTCCTCTGCTGGTAGTATTCTCAATTGAGTTTTTAAGTTGGTTTATTGCTTCCTGCATTTCTATGATTTCTGTTTGTTTGTTTTTTATAACCTCTATCTCCCTGTATAGTTGATCTTTTGCTTCTTGGATTTGTTTATGTAATTCATTGTCAAAGTGATCTTTCATTGTCTGATTTTGCTGTCTAATGACTTCCTTGAGACTCCAGATCATCTGAAGCATGTGTGTTTTGAATTCTTTATCTGACATTCCATCTGCTGCAGGTATTACCTCTTCTAATGTTGAGTTGAACTTCATTGCTTGTTGTCCTTTCTTTCCTTGTCTTTTCATACTGTTCGCGTATCTTTCTGTTTGTTCAAATTGTTGTGTTATTGAATTTTACCCCTAAATATTTATACTGCTCTTTAATAGTTGCAAAGTCTCCCTCACAGGCACAGGCCGTGGCTCTGCCCCTCCTCCAAATCGGGCAATGTGCCTACCTCACCAGCAGGCTGCTTGGCCTGTTGTGCCGGTCGGTAGCAGGTCTTCCTACCTTGGAGGAGCGGGCAGCAGCTCTACCCCTCTGCTGGCGCTGGGCCTGTTCTGCCAGTGGGTCACAGGTCCACCTACCCTGCAGGTGCGGTTGTCAGCTCTGCCCCTCCGCATGACGCTGGGCCTCTTCTGTCTGTGGGTTGAAGGTCGGTCTACCTTGCAGCCGCGGGTGGCAGCTCTACTCCTTCCCAAACCGGGGTGATGTGTCTAACACGCTGGCAAGTCACAGGGCCTCTTGTGCCGGTGGGTCAGAAGTTTACCTGCACAGGCGGCAGCTCGGACCCTCCCCCAACCTGGTGATGTGTCTTCCACCCTGTCGGGCCCCTGGGCCTGGTCTGTCCATGTTCGCAGGTCCACCTACTTCGCAGGAGCGGGGGGCATCTCTGCCACTCTGAAGGCCGCTGGGCCTGTTCTGCCGGTGGGTTGCTGTTCACCAACCTTGACGTCGCAAGGGGCGCCACTGCCCCACCGCGGTTTTCTGAGCCTGTTCTGCCTGTGGGTCGCAGGTCCGCGTACCTTGCAGCCGGGCGGTGGCTCTGCCCTTTCCCCAACCAGTGCGATGTGTCTTTTACGATCGGCGGGCCGCTAGGCCTGTTCTACCGGTGGGTGGATGGTCCACCTACCTTGCATGTGCGGTTGGTGGCTCTGTCCCTCCTTCTATTCATGTGTATTTAAAGTTAACAAATATGTGAATTCCTGTCTCCATTTCTCTGTACCCTATTCATCCCATGTATTTTTATATGCACATATACAATCCTACCTGGTATCACAAGTAAATTCTTATGAGGTTGCTGACATGGCAGATACAAATTGTGAGAAGAGATCACTCCTCCTAAACGCTGTTGGAAATTAAAATTCAAACTATGGGTGAGCTTCCTAGTTGAACAACATTATACATAAATCTATGTTCAGTAAAATGAAGATTTTTGGATTTGTGGATGATATATATTTCATGATGTATTTCGATTGGCATATATTGCTACTTTTAAATGTCTGTGTGTGTGTGTGTGTGTGTGTAGGTATAAATATATATATATATATATATATATATATATATATATATATATATATTTACTGTCCAGATTTTTCAAAATATAAAATATATGTGTCTTATTATACACTCCCTCAATTCATTCATGTTCATGTATGTGGATTTATTATCAACTTTTCACAAGATTATTTTCAGAAATATTGATCCACCTGAAATACATATTTGTTTCCTAGTACTGAAAACTAACTACAGTGAATTGTGCATACAAATCCTAATATTTCTACAGTTACTGACCATGTTTAACATCAATGCAAGTAGATTCCTATGGGACATGATATGTATTTTGACGTTCATTTTTTTTCAACACTGGTAAATTACTATTTCTTCAGTTTATGCACATCATAGGGTATATATTTAATCCACAAGTTAGCAAATTTAAATGAATTTTTTTCACTTTCCATCACATCCTGCTTTAGAACACCTGTATTCCTCCATGTTTCTTGACTAGTCTTTTCATGAGACTTCTTTCTAAACACATAATTTTGGATTTCCATAACCACTATTGAGGCAAAAGTCACACACACTTCATGATAAACCATAACACTAATATTACCATTAGATGTATAACAGGTTGGAATGAATGTATGAATATCAATATAACATTTCCTATATATTTTCAGATATCAATTCAATCCATTATTTAAATTTGGAACCAGTTATATTATTTATTCAGAGTATGGTCTATTCATGCATTTTCTCTATATTCATATAACACAGACTACACCTATTTGTACCCCCAATACTAATTTATTTGTGTTCAAAATATTGCTCCTCAAAATGGTGGAAGAAATACTCATGTCACCTGATCTATATATAAATTTTATCACAGTAATATTGTGGAAACAAAAAGCAAGGTCACACTTATGATTGTACCAAATCCTAAATGGAAAGTGAGCATGGATTACTAAAAACATCCATGTCCAGGTTGCTTAATGCTCTCAAATGTCAATCCTATTGGTGAATATATATTTGTTTATTCCTGAAATTACATATTCAACCTCAACCCTGTTGAAAATGTCTAATCCTATCACTCACTTTATACATTGCCTGATTTCCGAATGTCTTCATTGATATCTTTTTTTCTATATTTTTTCCCCAGTTAATCATTGTGACCGATTCTTCAAATGTGCTGACATTTACTTTCACTCTCTACCCAAACCCGTATTGCTAAAGATCTTTTGGTCCAAATCCTATACACACTCTTCATTATAAACCTACCGACTATCATCTTAATCCACAAACTATCCCTTTTTGACTGGATGTTGTCTTTGACATTCAATCATCCAAGGGACAAGGTCCTATGACATTGTATATCGATTTATCTGAGACACCTGTGCATAACATAATTTAAAGATAAGAATCCAAATCATGGGCACAATGCCCTTCTGGGGTTTAAAAATTACCTAGATTTCTGTGTTCATACTTATATTTCACCTATATATTCTTGTAAATATTGCAAAATCACAATACCATTATTCATCCCGCAGAATGATTTCTAAACCAAATGGAACCTGTTATTAACCTTAACCATACAATGGTCCCTCAATCTAACTTTACAGAAGAGGAGGGACAGAATTGGTCTTCCAATATATAAATGTAGGGGATCTTCCAGCTACTGAGAACTTCAAAGTTCCATGCAGAAATGATCCCTGGAGAAGATGTAGGCAGCTATGAAGGACCTGAGAGAGCAGAACTCATCTTTCATGGCAAACAACCTGGTCAGGATGAAGGGATGTGTCAGAATCAGCCTCACTCTTCTTAATGTTGACAAGATGGACCAAACCAGGCCTGTGTGGAGAGCTGTTCCCGGGTGCCTATGGTTGATATACAATTCACAGTTGTGAAAGTGTCACAGGAAGTAAGGGCAGCCTCGTTCTCAGGAGAACCTTGGAAGCAAATGTTAGGACAAATTGGTTGCCAAAGCAGTGACCTCATTCAGTTCATAAAGGAAGTGACCTTCTTCACTTCCTTGGTGATAGAACTCTCTGAAATTGGGATCCAGGAAGCCATGCACCCAGAGCCAGTCCCAGTACCATTCCCAGTGGGCTCACATGTTTGGATTTACCAAGAACAGCGTCAATCTTTCTTGGTACCTACTGATATGAGGATGGCCAAATTTCAGGAGAGCTCTGCAGAGGGGCCTTTCATGAGAAAGCAGGTAGTGGCTCACCGCTGGCTCCTGACAACTTCACAGAGTTGTCCAATGAGATCAGATTTGAGACAGGACAGGCCATTTCAGGGAAACGTAGTATGGCCCACCAGTCAGAGGACACTCTGGATAGTCACAGACCTACTTGGGGAAAAAAGGCGCCTTTGTGGGTGTGGGTGTGAGTTTGTGGTTTTGTCTCATGTTCTAAGAATAGGTAGGAAAGGAGGTTTATTTGGTTTGGTGTGGACTGTTTCTAGTAATTCTTTTGACAAGGTGAGTGTTTCTATGTCTGTGTATCCCACTGTGTTCATGGTTGTAGATATTAGAAAATAGAATGCATCAATGGATGTGTCCTCTTTAGTAGAAAGCTTCCCAGCATTCATCCTGCCCGATTGATGAATGGACTGTCGCTTCCCTTATGGATGGGCAACACCTACTATTTTCCTAAGGTCCTGTTTTCTTTCTGATTCTGTCCACTCTCCGGAATTGGCTCATGGTTTTGTGTCCAAAAAATGTACCACCTCCAAGCTCTGTGACATAGCCATGTACTGAATAGCTAAAGGAATGGCGAGCATCTCAGAAAACTCAGATACCAGAGTGACGTGGAAAGCCTCAGTGGAGTAACCCTGCTTTGGGCCTTTTGCTAACCAATTCTTCTCTTCCACTGAATGTGAGGAAGGTCTTGGCCTCAGGCCACTCCTTTGTGAAGCCTGAAGAAAACAGTTTTCAAATGGAAATGAATGGGCGTCACCTGTGGCTCTTTGTGAATTGCTTTGGAAACGGATATGTCTGAATCATCCTCTTGGCCCTGTGTGAGGCTGTGGCTTAGATCTCAGCACCTGTTGGATCAAAAGAAAGATCCCATGTGTGCATCCAAAACCAAAATGGAAAAAGATCAGTCATTGTTGATGAAGTCTCTCGCCTTCCTCTGTTAGGTTCCTGACCTCCATCAAGTGAGAATAGTGATCCTTTGAAACAAATGAGTTTTTCAAAGCACTGCAGAGGCTAGCCCATACATGCTTGTGTTTTGTCATGTCTCCAAATCACATAAAGAATCTATACCCGACAGTCAGTAGGCCTCAAATTGGAGAAGCAGAGCAGTATTAATGGAAGGCATATTTGATCCCTCCTGGTTCACAGGAGGGGTGGTCAGGCCACCCTGATTTTAGGGAAAAGACGGGCAATGTCTTGGGCTTCGCCCCTCATGGAAAACTCCAGCCAGAGGTAATGAGTAGTGTCTATATGGAAGAAGATGAGGGCCATGTGGGAGTGTTTTGGTTTTAATTGTGGTCATTTGTGTGGCGGTTGGAAGAGATGACTGGGTCCACCTGGGCTTGAACTCTGCTGTGATTCCACTTAGAGACTGAGATCTGGAACTGACCTCAGAGAAATATTGCCATGAATTGTGTTGTGGTTTTAGGAGACCACACATGACATTCGCCCTTGGAACATGAGATCTATGCCCAGGGTGGCTTTCCACAAAAAACTGGGAATCTCAGACAGGATATCCCATGATTTTATTCTGAAAGACTTGCCAGCCATAGTTGAGAGTCAAAACATACATAGACCTCACATTGTAGACCTAAATGGGCCTGGCTTCATTTGACCTTTTGGCCACTTTTTGAGAAGCCGTGCTTGGGAGAGTTTTCCAGAGCTTTCATTGAAATGAGCTTCCTAAACATTTAATGGTTCCTGAATGACTTGAAAACCACAGTGCTTCCAATTTTATCCTTGAAAAATGGATAGATAAATACCACGAAATTTTTAAATTTCCCATGACAAGGTGGCACTGGAGCACCTTTTAATGTCCTGTTCCTGATCAAGAGTGTACTAGACAGTGCCTTGATGGTGTAGAACTGAGATGCCAGGAAGTTGGAGCACGCTAAGTAGTGGGGTTAGAGCAGTGGTGGGGAGGTGTGTGATTAACCATGCATGGTGGGTTCATGGGGATCTGCCATTACCCTACAAATGGATTGTGACTGACATGGTGCAGCCAGCAGACCCTTTTATGTAAAGGCATCTTTTTATATTGAGAGGTTTCAGGGCATTGTTCAGAATCGGGTTGCTATGGTCAATGGGGAAAACTATGTGGGATAGAAGCCTGTTCTGTGCATTCTCTTGCAGACCCTGAAAAAACACACATGACCGAACTCCCTCCAGCACTGTGTTCCAGTTGAACTCCTTGTATTTTGTGAAGCAAATACCAAACTCACATTGCAGCAGCAAGAAACACCACGACAAGTGGAGGATGACCAAAAGACTTCACAGTCCACACGGAGACAGACTTAGCCCCCAGTGGCGACAGTTTACCTACAAAGAGAGAATTCAGCACTGCTCCCATATGTTCATTAGAAAATAAGAAACCATGTCCTCCAGGTCACTTAGATACATGCCCAGCTTTGATGGTCTCTCTACAAAGGAAGCTAAAGCTCCTGAAAACAACAAATATTTCAAGTGCCCAAACTCAGAGGCAGTTTCTCAAGAAGTCTTTAGTCCAGCAGAGCTCCATGTTTGTGGAGTATTTACCCTGTCCCTTACTTTTGGAAACTCCTCTACCACCTTCATGGTTGTAAACTCTTAAGCATATTCCATTCCAGATATGTATTCACAGATTTTCTAACTCTTCCACTCTAATTGTGTTTTACTTGGGGCGAAGGTAAAGTCAAGTCATTGTTCTGGATGAGAGTGGGAAGATTTTTATGTAGTACATATTTACATATACATTGAATTTATTTTCCTATTTTCCATTCATAATACTGAACCCTGACATTAACCCATAACCTACTAGACTCTGACTACTAATTCAAATATGATGGAGAAAAATAACCCAAACAGAATAGAAATAAAAGCAGTTCAGAGGAGGCATGGTGTATTCTTGGACTTGCCGTTTACATTATATAGGGTAGTAGTATTAAATCTACTCAATTTTTTGTTGAAATAGTTCTCCATGTGATTTTAAAGTTAACTAATAGGTGAATTCCTCTCTCCCTTTCTCTGTAGCCAATTCAGCACATGTATTTTCATATGCACATATAGAATCATACCTGTTATCACATGTACATTCTTGTGAGGTGGCTGACTGGGCAGATACAAATTGGGATAACAGATCACTCCTCCTAAACCCAGTTAGAACTGAAAATTCAACCTATGGGTGAGCTTCGTAGAAAAACAACATGATAAATAAATCTATGATCAGTAAAATGAATATTTTTGGATCATTGGATGATATATATTTCATGATGAATTTTGATTGGCATATATATTGCTACTTTTTATTTTCAGAATATGAAATATATGTGTCTTATTGTACACTCCCTAAGTTCATTCATATTCACTGTATGTGGATTTATAAACCAATTTTCAAAAGTTTATTCTCAGAAAAATTCATCTACCTGAAATACATATTTGTTTCTTAGAACTGAAAACCAACTTCAGTGAATGGTGCATACGAATCCTAATATTTCTACAGTAACTGACACAGTTTAACATCAATGCAAGTAGATTCCTATGAGACATGATGTGTATTGTGATGTTTATTTTTAGTCAACACTGGTACATTACTATTTCTTCAGTTGATGCCCATCATAAGATATATATTTCATCCACAAGTTAGCAAATTTAAAGTCATTTGTTTCAATTTCAATAACTTCTTGCTTCAGAAAACATGTATTCCTCCTTGTTTCTTGACTGGTCTTTTCATAAGACTTCTTTCTAAACACATTATTTTCGTTTTCCATAATCACTTTTGAAGCAAAACTCACACACTCTTCATAATAAAACATAACCCTAATATTACCATTAGAAGTATAACTGGTTGGAAAGAATGATTGCATATCAATATAAGAATTCCTGTATATTTTCCGATATCAATTCAATCTTTTATTTAAAGTGGAACCAGTTATATTATTTATTCATAGTATGGTCTATTCTTGCATTATCTCTATATATTCATAGACACAGGGTACACCTATTTGTACCCCCATACTCATTTATACACCTTAAAAATATTGCTCCCAGAAATGGTGGAAAAATTATTCATGTCACCTGATCTACATATACATTTTATCACAGTAGTATTCTGGACACAAAATGCAAAGGTCACATTTCTGATTGTACCAAAGCCTAAATTTATAGTGAGCATGTATTTCTAAAACATCCATGTCCAGGTGGCCTAATGCTCTCAAATGTCAATCCAATTGGTGACTACATATGTGTTTCTTCCTAAGATTATATATTCAAACTCAACCCTGTTGAAAATGTCTAATCCTATCACTCACTTTTACTTTGCCTGATATCCAAAAGTCTCTACTGATATATGCTTTCCTACATAATTTCCCAGGTTCATGATTTTGACTGACTGTTCATATGTGCTGACATTTACATTCACTCTCTACCTGAAACCCAATTTCTAAATAACTTTTGGTCCAAATCCTGTACTCACTCTTCTTTCTGAATATACCTACTATCTCCCAAATCCTACTGACTATCCTTTTTTGAATTGGTGTTCTCTTCGACATTCAATCACCCAAGGTACAAGGTCCAATGCCAATGTATATTAATTTATCTGAGACATCTGTGCAGGACATAATTCAGAGCTAAGTCGAACAATCAAGGGCCTCATACTTTTCTGGGCTTCAAATCTTACTTAGATTTCTGTTTCCATACAGTGTGACCAGGAAAGTCTCAGTGGAGAAACCCTGCTATGGGCCTTTGGTTTACCTATTGTTCTTTTGCCCTGAATGTCAGGAAGGTCTTTGCCTCAGGCCACACGTTTGTGAAGCCTGAAGAAACAGTTTTCAAATGGAAATGAATGGGCATCCCCTGTGGCGCTTTGCTTAATTGCTTTGTAAAGATATGTGTCTGAATCAGCCTCTTAGCCCTCTGTGAGGCTGTGGCTTATATTCTCAACTCCTGATGGATGTAAAGAAAGATACCATGTGTGCATCCAAAATCAAAATGGCAAAAATTGCAGTCATTGTGGATGAAGCCTCTCGCCTTCCTCTGTAAGGTTCCTGACCTCCATCAAGTGAGAATAGGGATCCTTTGATCAAATGAATTCTTCAAGGCCCTGCAGAGGGTAGCCTATAGGTGCTTGGGTTTTCTCATGAGTCCAGTTCACATAAAGAATCTAAACCCCACAGTCAGAGACCTCAAGTTGGAGAAGTGGAAAAGTATTAATGGCAGGCCTATTTGATCACTCCTGGTTCACAGGAATGATGTCGAGGCCACAGTGACTTTAGACAAATGAGAGGCAAGGGAGCATTTGTTGGACACTGTCTTTGGTTGCACCCCTAGTGGAAAACTCCAGCCAAAGGTTATAATGAGTGTCTATATGGAAGAAGATTAGGGCCGTGTGGAGTGTTTTGGATTTAATTGTGGTCATTTGTGTGGTGGTTGGAAGAAATGACAAGGTCCACCTGGCCTTGAACTCTGGTGTGATTCCTCTTAGAGACTGAGTTCTTGAACCGACATCAGAGAAGTATTGCCATGAATTGTGTTGGGATTTTAGGAGGCCACGCATAAGAGTCGCCCTTGGAAACTGAGATCTAGGCCCAGGTGGGCTTTCCACATATCACTGGGAATCTCAGCCAGGATACCAAATGAATTTATTCTGAAAAACTTGGCAGCCATAGTTGAGAGTCAAATATCACACAGACCTCACATTGTAGACCTCAATAGGCCTGGCTTCATGTGACCTTTTGGCCATTCTTTGGGAAGCCTTGCCTGTGAGAGTTCTCCAGAGCTTTCATTGAAATGAGCTTCCTCACCATTTAACGGTTCCTTAATATATTGAAACCCACAGTGCCTCCAACATCATCCTTGAAAAATGGCTAGATAGATACCATAATTTTTTTCAAATTCCCATGACCAGGTAGCACTGGAGAACCTTTGGATGTCCTGGTGTTGATCTTGAGTATGCCAGACAGTGCCTTGATTGACTGGGTTTCATGAAAATGGTGTAGAACAGAGATGCCAGTAAGTTGGAGCCAGCTGAGTAGTGGGGCTAGAACAGTTCTGGGCAGGTGTGTGATAAAACATGTGGTGGGGCAATATGGATCTCTTTTTGGCTTCCAAATGGCTTGTGAATGACATGGTGCAGACAGAAGACCCTTCTTTGTAAAGACATCTTGTTATATGGAGAGATTTCAGGGCAATGTTCAGAAACAGGTTGCTATGGTCAAGGGAGCAAACTATGTGGGATAGAAGCCTGGTTGGTGCATTCTCCTGCAGACCCTGACCCACCACTCAGACAGAAATCCCTCCAGCACTGTGACACAGTTGAACTCCTTGTATTTTGTGAAGCAAATACCAAACTCCCAGTGCAGCAGCAAGAGACACCACAAAAATTGCAGGATGACCAAATGGCTTCACAGTTCACACGGGGAGAAACTTAGCCCCCAGTGTCCACAGGTTACCTACTAAAAGGGAATTCAGCACTGCTTCCTCATTTTCATTGGAAAATAAGAAACCATGTCCTCCAGGTCACATAGATGCACACCCAGCTTTGATCGTCTCACTACAAGGGAAGCTAAAGCTCCTGACAACTACATATATTTCAAGTGCCCAACCATACAGGCAGTTTCTCAAGAAGTCTTTAGGCCAGCAGAGCTCCATGTTTGTGGAGTGTTTACCATGTCCTTTACATTTGGAAACTCCTCTACCACCTCCAAGGTTTCAAAACCTTGAGCATATTCCATTCCATATATGTATTCACTGACTTTCTAACTCTTCTCCTCTAATGGTGTTTTAGTTGGGGTGAAAGTACTGTCAAGGCATTATTCTGGATGAGAGTGGGAACATTTTTTGTAGCACATATTTACATACACATTGGATTCATTTTCTAATTTTCCATTCCAAATATTGAATCCCTGACACTAACCCGTAACCTACTACACTCTGACTACTAATACTAATAAGATGGAGAAAAATAACCCAAACAGAATAAAAATACAAGCATTACAGGAGGCATAGTGTATAGTTGGACTTGCCTTTTGCCTTAAATATGGTAGGAGTTATAAATCTAGTCAATTTTTTGTTGAAATCGTTCTACATGTTTTTTTAAAGTAAACCATTCTGTGAATTCCTGTCTCCCTTTCTCTGTAGCCTATTCACCACCTGTATTTTTATATGCACACATAGAATCCTACCTGGGACCACACGTACATTCTTGTGAGGTGGCTAACTTGGCAGATACAAATTGTAAGGGATCACTCTTCCTAAACGATGTTGGAACTGAAAATTCAAATTATCTGTGAGCTTTCTACTTGAACAATATTATTCATAAATCCATGTTCAGTAAAATAAATATTTTTGGATCTGTCGATGATATATATTTCATTATAAATTTTGATTGGCATATATATTGCTATTTTTAATGTATCTCTTTGTGTGTGTATCTATATATCTATATATCTAGATCTATATATCTATCTATATCTATCTATATCTATCTATCTATCTATATATCTATATCTATCTATATCTATCTATCTATCTATATCTATATATATCTATATATATCTATATATATCTATATATATATATATATATATATATATATATACATATATTTATATATACACTCTCCAGATTTTTCAAAATATGAAATGTGTGTCTTATTTTACACTCACCAAATTCATTCATATTCATATATGTGGATTTATAATCAACTTTTCACAAGGTTATTCTTAGAAATATTCATTCACCTGAAATACATATTAGTTTCCTAGTACTGAAAATAATTCAGTGAATGGTGCATACAAATCCTAATATTTCTACAGTAACTGACCCAGATTAACATCAATGCAAGTTGATTCCAATCAGACATGATGTGTATTTTGACGTTCATTTTTATTCAACACTGGTAGATTACTATTTCTTTAATTTATGCACCTCATAGGATACATATTTCATCCACAAGTTAGGAAATTTATAGGCATTTCTTTCACTATCAATCACTTCCTGCTTCAGAACACATGTATTCCTCCATATTTCTTGACTGGTCTTTTCATGAGAAAAGGGACGGACAAGGCAAGGCAAGGCACCTAAGATAGCACTGAAGACAGGGAAACAGTCCTATTTGGACTGTTGTCCAGAGCTTTCATTGAAATGAGCTTCCTCACCATTTAACGGTTTAGAGGGCATTGCTTCTGTTGTAATCAATTAATCCCCTGAACCCCAAGTTTAGGTTGTTTCACAATTTTGTACCCAACATGTAAGGGAGGGGCTCAGAATTCCACAGTCTGCAGAAGTTCACAAAAAGCAGGGTTTTTTTCTCTATTCTGGGCAAGTTAACATTTTAAGGACCCCTGGGAGGGGCAGAGCTTTTTTCTTCCCTTTTTTTCCTTGCCAGCTGTTACCATGGAGCCCAGTGTGTAACTTCTTTATCTTAGAAATATAGACATTTCTGTGAACCCCCAGCTCAAGGCCAGAGGCCTTGTTCACATATGGCCAGCATTGTGACTGACTCTTTCCAAACACATTATTTTCGATTTCCATAATCACTTTTGTAGCAAAACTAACATATCTTCATGATCAACCATAACCCTAATATTAATATTATATGTATTACTGGTTGGAATGAATGATTTTATATCAATATAAGATTTTTAATATATTTTCAGATATCAATTCAATCCATTATTTAATGTGGAAACACTTATATTATTTATTCACTGTATGGTCCATTCATGCATTATCTCTATATTCATAGACACAGTGTACACCTCTTTGTACCCCCAATACCCATTTATATGTCTTCAAAATATTGCTCCCAGAAATGGTGGAAGAAATACTCATGTCACTAGATCTACATATACATTTTATCAGTGTAATATTCTGGACAAAAAACGCAAATGTCACACTTATGATTGTACCAAAGCCTAAATGGAAAGTGAGCAGGGATTACAAAAAACATCCATGTCAAGGTTGCCTAATGCTTTCAAATGTCAATCCTATTGGTGATTACATATTTATTTCTTCCTAAGATTATATATTCTAAGTCAACCCTCTTGAAAATGTCTAATCGTATCACTCACTTTATAGTTTGCCTGATATATTGATATCTGCTTTCCTTCATATTTTTCCCAGTTCATTATTCTGACTGTTAACATGTGCTGACATTTACATTCACTCTCTAACCGAACCCCTCTTGCTAAAGAACTTTTGTTCCAAATCCTATACTCACTCTTCTTCCGAAACCTACCGACTATCTTCTAAATCCTACTGACTATCCCTTTTCGACTGGATTTTCTCTTCTACATTCAATCATCCAAGTAATGTTTGTGCAAGCATGGGAGGAAGAGACCACAAAGAGACTGTCTCATGCAACAGCAAAGGGTTTATTGGGGGTCCAGCATGCTGGGGTTCAGAGCTCACATGAACAGAGCAGAGATCCCTGAGAACAGCTTAAGCAGAGCTTATATAATTTCCTTGGAGAGGGCAGGGATGGAAGTTTATTGATGGGTCAGGGCGAGTGGGTGGTTTGCGTGTAACCGGGTGAGGGAATACATTCTGCAATTTGGCAGTTAGGGGACAGCACATTCTGGAAACAAGATTAGCAAACAGTTCTCAATATTTCAACAGTGTTTTGTTAAGCATACAGAAAAAACAGGAAATTACAAGTACCTATTTTATTAACCTTTCTTTTCCCACTTCTTCTGGCTACTGTTAATCATAAAAGTGATCATTGGTGGGTGTCACATTCTATGTCTGCAAGTGGGGAATTACCAAATGTTTAAATTCTCCAATTTGAGCTTGGAGAAAACAAATTACACGTTTGAGCACACAGGGTTTCATAGTTAGCAATAATATGAGGATTATTATTGGACCGACCAGGGTTGATAGAAGCGAAGTTAACCAGGGGTACTGTATGAACCAGACTCAAACCACCCTTTTTGTGCCTCTCTCTCTCATTGACCCTCTTCAAGGTGTCTTTTTAATTTACTCATATATTTTTTTAAAACTACAGTATGTTTGCCATAAAAACAACATTCTTCCCTCAATGCAGCAAAAGGCCCCCGTCTCTCATGAAGAGGAGGTCCAACCCTTGACTGTTCTGTAAAACTACTTAAGAGAGAGAGGATAAAAATTCCTGTAAAGCTGTGATGGAGGTTTCTAATATCTTTAAGTTTTGGTCTATTGCTGCTTCTAATTGGGTCATTTGTTGTGTCCCATGGAGCAGGGCAGTGGTTCCTGTGCCCACCCCTGCAGCAACTTCTATTCCTAATAGGAAGGCTAAAGTGAGAGAAATATGTTCGCAGCGGAACCGGGTTGTATGCCCCCCTGTTTGAACTTCTAATGAACCTGCATCATTATAGAGCACTCTGGGAAACATCTGCACCATTACACAATTAATCACATCTGTTGACCATTTCATGAAAACATAAAAAATATTTAAGTATATAGATTTTACTGTTGTAGGGGTGGACAAGGCAAGGCACCTAAGATAGCACTGAAGACAGGGAAAAAGTCCTATTTGGTTGCCACTGGATTCAGAGGGCATTGCTTCTGTTGTAATCAATTAACTCCCTTAACCCCACGTTTATGTAGTTTCAGAATTTTGTACCCAGCATGAAAGGGAAGGGGCTCAGAAGTTCACAGTGTGCAGAACTTCACAAAAAGAATTTTTTTTCTGTTTTTCCCTCTGTTCTGGGCAAGTTAACTTTTCAAGGACACCTGGGAGGGAGAGAGCTTTTTCTTCATTTTCTTTTATCCCCCTGCAGCTGTTACCATGGAGCCCAGCTTGTAATTTTTTATCTTTGAAATGTAGCCATCTCTTTGAAGCCCCAGCTCAAGGCCAGAGGCCTTGTTCACATATTGTGTGAAAAACTATTAAGGGGGTATCTAGCTTAGGAGTGCTGATTTTTCCAGCCAGTGGCTAAGTAGAACAGGGCAACAGAAAAAAAGGGAGTTTATCTACACTGAACTCTTTTGTAGGGACTCTTTTGCTGAAAGTCCTAATGTCAGCCATGGTGAAGACTTCTGAAGAAGTTCAGTTAAGATTTTTCTCTGGGCCTGGTACAGAGGGGGAAGATGGTTAAGGCAGGGGGTGAGAGCAGCTCCGTGGATCTGAGAATGAGGCAGGTGAGATGTAAAAGAATAATGAGAAAGGGGTTTGGGATTTTCCTAGCAACTAAAACTTGAGCAGTAGAACAGGTAGAGCAGAGGGGAAGACAGGAGTGAGTATCCCAAAAAGCCTGTGAGGTACTTTAAATTCTAAGTAACCTGTTTTTAGTGATGACAAAGGAACTTTAAAGGCCATTTTCATTACATCTTCGATAGGGGTCTGAGGGCTCTCCTAAGCGGTTTGAGCTTTGTGTTAGCTGGTAAGAGGACCTGGTTAGACCCGGTGCAGGCACTGACAGGAGAAGAGAGGAGTGAGTGGGTGGAGGGGTACCTCAGTACCTGCTACCTCAGCAAGGGGCCAATGGTCTGAGAACCGGCAGAGGTTTGGGTGTTTGATCTAGTAATTGGAGGAGAGAAATCAGGTTGGTGAGCTGGGACTGACAGCAGAGAGTCTTGAGCAGAAGGCTGAGGGTGAGGATCTATTGGAGAAGCATAGTTCAGGATGTGAGCGAAAGAGGGAAAAGGCCTTCACATAGGGGAATTTCCTTTCACCTTTTTGAGCACTTGCAGAAGTTAAAAAGGTCACACAGAATTTGAGGATCTAGAGACTTCTCTGGGGGTTTGGTTTTGGTTGTTTAATTGGTAATATGGCCAATGCTGTGTACTGAATTTAATGAGGATTTTGGGTTCCACCAGGCAACCCATCTATGCTGAAATCCTCATGACTTACAGAAGATTTCGGCTTTTCCCCCACACAGCCATGGCTCTTTGAGGCTTTAATAGTCTGCGGGGCAAACATACTAATCTAGGCTAGCCAATCTGCATCTGGCTCGCATGTCCCTACATCCATAATGTTTGTTTCCATTATCTATTGTACGGAAAGGATTTAATGGAATTTTAGTGGGATCCTCTTCATCTGGGATATCCTAATAAGAAAGACCTATAGCCAGCTGACAAATATTTGGGTGGAGAGATGGCCACAAGATCACTAAGGGGGCTGTATGTGAGGTAGACCATACTTCTTGTCTAGTAGGATTTGTGATCAGCCATTGCTGCTGAACGTGCTGATGCGCATTAGGTCTACTCATGGCCAAGGGGAGAGTCTATAGCCTTATCCACATGACGAATACACAATTTGAAAGGGTTACCAGTCTTTTCCAGTTTCCAGCCAGAGTCTGGACAGGGTGCAGGCTTGAGATTAGAGGCATGGATTCAGGAAGTGATTCTGTCAACTTTTACCGCTGTAGGTGTTATAAGTAGCATACAGGGATGACACCTAGTGTCGTCTTATGTAGATGATGTCTCTTACTTGATATCAATGTGGAGTCCCCTCATCCCCAGGTTGGAAAGCAGTCGCCAGCTATTTCCACAGGTATCGCTGAGTTCTTTCAAGAGATTTAAGTCTGTCAAGCAAGGGGGTGTGGAAGGGATGTTTAGGTCTTAGAGTTGGGGTTAGGTCCCTTACTGCAGGAGAGGCATCATAGAGAATTTCATAGGGGGTGAGTTTACACAAAGAAACAGAGGGGGTATTTCTTGCATGAAATAGTGCATAAGGCAGGAGCATAGTCTAATCTTTTATGTTGGTCTCTAAGCTTAATTTCGTTAAGGTCTCTTTAATGGTTCTATTTATTTTTTTTAACCTGTCCTGAGCTCTGGGGTCTATAAGCACAATGTAACTACCAACTGATCCCCAGGGTCCTGGCTAACCCCTGACTTACCTGGCCCATGAATGCCTTTCAATTATCAGATCCTATTACCTTAGGAAGGCCGTGTCTTGGAAAAATATCTTAATATTTTTCAGGATCTTCTTGACCACCATTTGTGCCGTGTTTTTTTTTGTTTTTTTTTTGGGGGGGGGGAAAGGCTTCAATCCATCCTGAAAATATATCTACAAAGACTAGGAGATATTCATGTCCATATCTTCCTGGCTTAATTTCAGTAAAGTCCACTTCCCAGAATTGTCCTGGTCTGGTTCCTCGTAGGTGCTTTCCTGCAGGAAGCTTGGAAGGGTAAGCTTTAACCAATTGACAGAACCGATAGGCTTTTGTTACCTGTTCAGTTATTTCCTTTCGCTGTGAGTGAGTTAGTCGAAAACTCTGTCCTTGATCCTTCAGGAATGGCTGCAGTTTCTTTGAACCAAGGTGAGTGAGTTGATGTACATTTTTAATGTAGTGTAGGGCTTTCTGAAATTGCAGGCTGGGCTCAGTGAAGTTGAGGAGTTCAGTGTCAGTGTCCTTAGATGTTATCAAAAGCTTGCTGGTGCTCAAGGGTTCATTGGAATTGGGCATTCTCATTTAACAGCGGGTATAAAGGAGCAGCTGAGAACACAAACCCAGGTATCAATAACCTGCAAAAGCCAGCAGTCCAAGAAAATCTCTGTTTTGTCTCCTATTAGCTGGGGGTGGTATCTGCCCAACAGTTTGTTTTCTGGGCTCAGTGAGCCATCATTTACCGCCCCTAATGGAATACCCCAGGAAGATTACTTCTTGCTGGCAAATTTGGGCCTTTTTGGCTGAAGCTCTATATCCGAGTTGAGCAAGCTCGGATAATAGTGCTTGGATCGCAGACTCACAGTTTTCCTTGGTGTTGGCTGCCAGTAGCAGGACATCCACATATAAAAGCAGGGTGACTTCAGGGTGCATAGTTCTGAAGTTGTTGAGATCTCTGTGGAGGGCTTCATCAAAGACAGTGGGGGAGTTTTTGAACCCCTGTGGGTGTCTAGTTCAAGTTAGTTGACCAGACTTTCTGGTTTCTGGGTCTACCCAGTCGAAAGCAAACAGCAACTGACTATCTTTATGCAGAGGCAAGCAAATGAAAGCATCTTTTAAGTACAGAACAGTATACCATTTTCACTCAGCAACAGCAAAGGGTTTATTGGGGGTCCAGCATGTTGGGGCTCAGAGCTCACTTGAATAGAGCAGAGAGCCCTGAGAACAGCTTTAACAGAGCTTTTATACTTTCCTTGGCGAGGGCAGGGAGGGAAATTTATTGATGGGTCAGGGTGAGTGGGCGGTTTGCGTCCAACCAGGTGAGGGAGAACATTCTGCAGTTTGTCAGTTGGGGAGAGCACATTCTGGGAACAAAATGAGCAAACAGTTCTCCAGATTTCAACAGTGTTTTGTTAAGCATACAGAAAAACAGGAAGTGACAAATACCTATTAACCTTTAACCAAAGCAAAATGGAAAGTGAGCATGGATTACTTAAAACAACCATGTCCAGGTTGCCTAATGCTCTCAAATGTCAATCCTATTGGTGACTACACATTTCTTTCTTTCTAAGATTATATATTCAACCTCAAACATGTTGAAAGTGTCTAATCCTATCACTCACATTATACTTTGCTGATTTCCTGAAGTCTCTATTGATATCTGCTTTCCTACATATTTTCCCCAGTTCATCATTGTGACTGACTCTTCGTATGTGCTCATATTTACGTTCACTCTCTACCCGATACCCTATTGCTAATGAAGGTTTTGTCCAAATCCTATACTCACTCTTTTTTCAAAACCTACTGACTACCTTCCTAATCCTACCAACTATTTCTTTCTGAGTGGATGTTCTCTTGGACATTCAATCTTCCAAGGTAAAAGGTCCTATGCCTTTGCATATTGATTCATCTGAGACATCTGTGCAGAACAAAATTCAAAGCTAAGTATCCCACTAAAGGGCCCAATGTCCTTCTGGGCTTCAAATCATTCCTATATTTCTGGTTTCATACTTATATTTTACGAATATATTCTTGTGAATATCGCAGGTTCCCAATAGCATTATTTATCCTGCAGAATGATTTCTAACCCAAATAGAATATATTATTAACCTTAACCATACACTCTTCCCTCGATCTAACTTTACAGAAGAGCAGGGACAGAGTTGGTCTTACAATACAGGAATGTAGGGGATCTTCCACCTGCTGAGAACATCAAAGGTCCATGCAGAAATGATCCCTGGAGAAGATGTAGGCAGCTATGAAGGACCTGAGAGAGCAAAAGTCATCTTCCAATGCAAACAACCTGATCAGGATGAAGGTATGTGTCTGAATCAGCCTCTCTCCTCATGATATAAAAATATGGACCAAACCAACCCTGTGTGGAGAGCTTCTCCTTGGTGCCTGTGGTTGATATACCATTGTAACTTGTGACAGTGTCACAGGAAGTAGGGGCAGCCTCCATCTCAAGGGACCCTTGGAAGCAACTGTTAGGAAAAAGTGGTTGCCAAGGCAGTGACCTCATTCCCTTCCTGAAGGAATTGACCTACCTCACTTCTTTGGTGATGGAACTCGCTGAACTTGGGATCCAGGAAGCCAGGCACACAGAGCCAGTCCCAGTCCCATTCCCAGTGGTCTCACTTGTTTGGATTTACCTAGGACAGAGTCTGTCTTTCTTGGTACCTAGTGATTTGAGGATGGCCAAATGCAAGTAGAGCTCTGAAGAGGGGCCTTTCCTGAGAAAGCAGGTAGTGGTCATCACAGGCTCCTGACAACTTCACAGACTTGGACAAGGAGACCAGATCTGAGACAGGACAGGCCAATTTAGGGGAACACAGTATGGCCCATGAGTCAGAGGACACTCTGGATAGTCACAGACCTACTTGGGGAGCAGGTGCCTTTTTGAGTGTGGGAGTGGGTTTGTGGTTTTGTCTCATGTTCTGAGAATAGGTAGGAAAGGCGGTTTTTTCAGTTTGGAGTGGACTCTTTCTAGAAAGTCCTTTGACAAGGTGAGTGTTTCTGTGTCTGTGTATCCCACTGTGTCCATGGTTGTACACATTAGAAATTAGAATCTATCAGTGAATGTGTCCTGTCTAGTAGAAAGATTCCCAGCATTAACCCTGCCCATTTTAGGAATGGACTGCAGCTTGCCTTATCCATGGGCAACACCTACTCTTTTCCTAAGTTTCTGTTTTCTTTCTGAATTCTGGCCACTTTCCAGAATAGGCTCATAGTTTTGTGTCCAAGATATGTACCACCTTCGAGCTCTGTGACATGGCCATGTACTGGATAGCTGAAGGGAATGGCGAGCATCTCAGAAAACTCAGATATCAGTGTGACCAGGAAAGTCTCAGTGGAGAAACCCTGCTTTGGGCCTTTTGCAAACCTATTGTTTTGTTGCCCTGAATGTTAGGAAGTTCTTTGTCTCAGGCCACTCCTTTGTGAAGCCTGAAGAAAACAGTTTTCAAATGGAAATGAATGGGCATCACCTGTGGCTCTTTGCTTTATTGCTTTGAAAATGGTTGTGGCTTAATCAGCCTCTTGGCTCTGTGTGAGGCTGTGGCTTAGATTATCAGCACCTGATGGATCTAAAGAAAGATCTAATGTGTGCATCCAAAACCAAAATGACAAAAAGATCAGTCATTGTGGATGAAGTCTCTCACCTTCCTCTGTTAGGTTCCTGACCTCCATCAAGTGATAGTAGGGATCCTTTGAGTCAAATGAGTTCTTCCAAGCCCTACAGAGGTGCTTGGGTTTCCTCATGACTCCAAATCACATAAGGAAACAATACCTGACATTCAGTAGGCTTCAAACTGGAGTAGCAGAGCAGCATTAACGTCAGACCTATGTGATCAATCCTGGTTCACAGGAAGGGTGTCCAGGCCACCCTGAGGTTAGACTAATGAGGGGCAAGGGAGATTATTTTGGACACTCTCTTGGGCTGTGCCATTCATGGAAACATCCAGCGAGAGGGAATGATGAGTGTCTATATGGAAGAAGATGAGGGCCTTGGGGGAGTGTTTTGGTTCTAATTGTGGTCATTTGTGTGGCGGTTGGAAGAGATGACTGGGTCCACCTGGGCTTGAACTCTGGTGTGATTCCGCTCAGAGACTGAGTTCTGTAACTGACCTAAGAAAAGTAATTGCTTTGGAAATGGGTGTGTCTTAATCAGCCTCTAGGCTCTGAGTGATGCTGTGGCTTAGAATATCACCACCATATGGATCTAAATAAAGATCCCATGCATGCACCCATAACCAAAATGGCCAAAAGAGCAGTCATTGTGGATGAAGTCTCACACCTTTCTTTGTAAGGTTCTGAAAGTATAAAAGAAATTAAAATTCAAACAAAAGAACCAGGTTTTGTAAAGTTTACAAGCTGCACTCAGAACCTGAAAATCTGTGGCAGTTAAGACATTTCCCAGACTTGCCCATTAGATGTGTGTTGAAATCTTCCCTGACCACCTAGTTACTTAACAACCCCTTACCAGAAACCGTGCAGCTCAGCACATATACATCTCAGGTCTTCAACCAATCATTTTAAACGTATACCCCTTCTCATGGCTGACCAATAACCCCTGCCCGATGTGTTCCCACCAATGAAGGTGCTAATCATGTTTTAGAGTTGTTATTTGATTTTCCCGTGGTATATGATGATTTGCTAAAGGAGGCTATGATGTATGTAAAGTCCCTGCCCTCTCTAAAGAATGTGTATAAACTCTGTTCAAGTTGTTCTCAGGGCTCTTTGTTCTTTGCATCTCTGAAGTGAGCTCTGAACCCCAGCATGCTGGACCCCCAATAAACCCTTTGCTGTTTCATGAGACAGTCTCTTGGTGGTCTTTTCCTCCGACATTCGCCCCATCTTTTCATCTGGAGGCCCCACGTGAGACATCTGGCAGCGGCGGATGAAAGACCCCACCTTACTTACCCCAACTCTCGGGGTAAGTAAGGTGCCTCTTTCTGGTTTCAGTTTTCAGGTCAGGGCTTGGCTAAGTGGCTGTCAGTGAAGAGCGTAAGCTCTCTCTGAAGGTGGCTGACAGATGTTTAACAGAGCCACAGGCCATGTCCCTGGGGGACGCTCCAGAGGACTCGGGAATTCGAGGAATAGTAGTTTCCTCAACTCAGTTATATTTTGCTTCAGGATTCGGTTTGACAGCCCATCTGGTTTTGCCGGCTACTCAGTTTTGTTCATTGTCAGAAACTCATGTTGAGTTTACTGTCTGTCTTTATTGTCTAACCCATCAGGTTTTGCCAGTTACTCAGTTCTAATCTTTTTCTTGGACTCATGTTAAACGTTTACTGTTTGTCTTTGTCTGTGTCTTGTTTGTGTATTCACTGTCCCTGTTTGAATAATTCCCATTATGGGACAAAGTACTTGCACACCTCTGTACCTTACCCTTGATCATTGGACTGATGTCCGCTCAAGGGCCCAGAATCTTTTTTTTTCAGTAAAACGCTGTACCTGGCAGACTCTCTGTGCTTCAGAATGGCCCATTGCCGCAGTCCGGCTGCAGCAAAATATCCGGGGGGTGACGAATGACTTGTGTACGTTGATACAGCAGGAATAGGAGCCGTTTATTGTAGGATCTGAGCGATATTTATACATTTTACACAGCTTATCTAATTAGCATAAAATAGATACAGCAGTCAACCAATAAGGAATCTCCAAACTTAATGGCTCGCTTTTGTTACTTCACAAACCACTCCCTCTGGCATTTTGCCAGGCACCATGCAGACTTGTTTACAGACTGTAACATTTCTCTGGCAAAATAACAGGTGCCATGCTGAATTGTTTACAGACCTTAACATTTCCCCCTTTTGTTTAATTTAAATAACGACCATAGTGTTTTTTTACAGAAACACCATAAATAACCTGCTAGAAACAGAAAGGGAGGATACAAAATATTACAATTCCAAGCCAATTGATGGCTCCATGCAAGAAGCCCTTGGAAAAATTATACCAGCAATGACACCATTAGCAAAGATATTGAGTTACAATTTGTTGTAGATTACAGTTTGTTATCTCAGTCGAGATAAAGCAGTGTCTCAATAGATTAACTCACAGTCCAGGTAAATCACAGTCCAGGTAAGTTCTGCAGGCAGCTAGCTTAAGTTGTAGCAGCAGAAACAGCAATACTCCGAAGTCTCCTCGGGTTCTCAGCCGAAGATTCCTCTTGTTCTCAGCAACAATGTAAATTCTTTCACCTTTGTTTTCACCAGCACTGGAACGAAGGCAGGAACTCCAGATGGCTAAAGAAAATTCTGTATCATTTCACTAAGAAACCAACCTTTGGAACAATTTAGTACATTATCTCAAGGTTTTTTTACATTTGAAATAAGCCTTAATAGTACTCATTACTCATCAGTCTTCTGGTGTGGGAGACCCATTGTAGATACTGGCCTTGGAAATGATCAAACTTCAGGGATACCAGTAGCGTCTTCTGCCAGCTGTAGCATCCTGGGCAGCCCCAGATGGCCGTGGGGAGAGTCCCAGACTCAAACTTCTTCCAGGCACATGGAGCAAGAGCCTGCGAGACTGTGCCTCCAGGTCAGGTCTACATTTGGGCTCCTAGTGGCCATCTGCTCCCCCGGGCAGGGGGGCGGGGAAGAGCCAGCAACTGCCACTTGGAAAATTCTTGCTGCGCCATGATCAGCTTGGGCAGGTGGCAGCCACCTTGTCGTTTCACGCACCCTCCGGTAACGAAAAGAATTAAGTAATAGCCTTTTGCTGCAACTTTCGTCCTGATAATCTTTGTTCTTCTGAACTTTCTTTTTCTTTCTGACTAGAGTTTCTGGGCTTTTATCAACACATGCCCTAATTATTCTTGGTTCCACTGGGGTGCCTTTCTCCCTTATCAATTTACTTCTCACCCCTTCCATAATTTTCGTCACAAAGACAATACAACATTTCAAGACAAAACAAGACACAAACATACTGCATCAATCTTCTCCATTTTCTCAAAATGTCCATTTTTCCTCTCGCCCTATCTGCCTAGGGACGAGCAGATTGCTCCCGTCCTATCTATGGACGGGCAGCTTTTTTTTGTCACTTTCCCCCGAGTGTCCCGGGGCTCCCCGTAACGGTCCACCATCTGCCGCAGTCCGGCTGCAGCAGAATAACCGGGAGGGTGATGAATAACTTGTGTACGTTGATGCAGCAGGAATGAGAGCCGTTTATTGTAGGATCTGAGTGATATTTATACATTTTACAAAGCTATTCAAATTAGCATAAAATAGATACAGGAGTCAACCAATAAAGAATCTCCACACTTAATGGCTCGCTTTTGTTACTTCACAAACCACTCCCTCTGGCATTTTGCCAGGCACCATGAAGACTTGTTTACAGACTCTAACATTTCTCTGGCAAAATAACAGGTGCCATCCTGACTTGTTTACAGTCCTTAACAGCCCATCCTCGGAGTTGGATGTCCCCCAGAATGATCCTTCCACTTCCCTCTAACCCAAAAAGTCAGAGATATTGTCTTTCTGCTGGGGCCACGTGTCCACCCAGATCAACAGCCATATAACCCTTCCCCCACGATCCTATAATTCAAACCTTCCACTCCTCCCCCTCTTCCCTTCATTCTCCCTGAGTCACAAGACTGGACACTCCTCCCCCTCCTTATCCTCTACCCTTGCTCCACAACCCCCAACATGATCTTGATGATCTTCCCGACGCTGACTCAGCCTCTCCACCACTAGAGGCATTTAGTCCGGACCCAAGCCCTCCAGGGGACTTCCCTGCAGTAGCAGCTGCACCTACGACCCTGGAGGAAGCTGGGCCAACTAAAGAAAACCGCCAGCAATGGATAATAGAAAACTCGGAAGCCCCTGTGATGCTCCCTCTCCATCCTTACGGGCCAATGAAACGACACAACTGGGACCCCAACACCTTTGAAGGTAGGTAGCATCTTTCCACTTATCGCCAGGCTCTAATAGCAGGTCTCCGAGCGGCCGCCAGAGGGCTGACTAATTTGGCCAAGGTAAGAGCGATTATCCAAGGGCCTAATGAGTCTCCCTCTATGTTTCTTGAGAGAATTATGGAAGCATTAAGAAATATACTCCTTTTGACCCTCAGGCAGAGGACCAAAGAGCATCTGTTGGAATGGCCTTTATCGAGCAGGCTGCCCCAGATACTAGGAGAGATTTACAAGGTCTAGATGGATTACAACATATGACTTTAAGAGATTTATTCAGAGAGGTTGAGAAAGTATATTATAAGAGAGAAACTGAGGAGGAGAGGAAACAGAGGAGAGAGAAGGAAAGAGAACAAAAGGAGGATGAAATGAGCAAAAGGCAGACTAAAGCATTGGCTAAAGTTTTGTTCACAGCAGCAAATACGCCAGAAGTTAAAAAGCAGGAAGACAGGAAGGGATACCTGGTCCCATGCCAAAGGCTGCTCCTGGCCTCAGATCAATGTGCCTACTTTAAAGAAAAAGGACACTGGGCCATAGAGTGCCCCAAAAAGAAGCAGCCACCCCAGCCCGCCATGCTGACTCTAGAAGAGGACTAGGAATGTCGGGGCTCAGATCTCCTCCCCGAGCTCAGGGTAACATTTGAAGTGGAGGAGACTCTAGTGAACTTTGAAGTGGATACAGGAGCAGTATACTCAGCCCTTAAGACCCCACTTGGCCCCCTATCAAATAAAGGGTCTCTTGTTCAAGGGGCTAATGGCAGTAGATATCGGGCATGGACAACTAAGAGTATTATGGATGTAGGAAAGGAAAAAGTCCACCACTCTTTCCTAGTAGTCCTAGAATGCCCAGCCCCATTGATGGGCAGGGAACTGCTTACCAAACTCCGGGATAGAATAACCTTTAACTCTGATGGTCCCCAAGTGAAGTTTCTAAAGCCTTCAGTAAAAACTCCCATAGTCACGGCTTTGACTATGTCCACAGAAGATGAACAACAACTCTTCTCGCTCCCTAGGACTGATCAAACAGGCAAACTAGCACAGAAATGTATAAAAGATTATCCTAATACCTGGGCAGAAACTGCTGGATTAGGTCTTGCCATAAAACAACCTCCAATAGTAGTAGAATTAAAAGCCTCTGTCTCTCTAATCAGTGTTAAACAATATCCTCTAAGCAAAGAAGCTAAGGATGGGATAAGGCGCCATATTCAGAAATACCTGGCTCTTGGTATCCTAAGGCCCTGTAAATCAGCCAGGAATACCCCCCTGTTACCAGTAGGAAAGCCAGGAACTGGGGACTACCGTCCTGTTCAAGACCTAAGAGAATTAACAACAGAGTGCAGGACATTCACCCCACAGTACCCACTCCATATAATTTGCTTAGCACTCTGAATCTGGAGCGGGAATGGTACACTGTGGTGGACTTAAAAGATGCTTACTTCTGCTTTCCACCTACATAAGGACAGTCAGTTCCTGTTTGCTTTCAAGGAGATAGACCCAGAAACTGGAACATCTGGCCAAGTAACCTGGACTAGACTCCCACAGGGGTTCAAGTACTCCCCCACTCTCTTTGATGAAGCCCTCCACAGGGACTTCAACGACTTCAGAACTGTACACCCCGAAGTCACCCTACTCCAATATGTGGATGATCTCCTACTGTCAGCCGACACCAAGGAGAACTATGAGTCTGGGGCCCAAGCACTATTATCTGAGCTTGCTCGGCTTGGATATAGGGCTTCTGCCATAAGGTCCAAATTTGTCAGCAAGAAGTAATCTTCCTTGGTTATTCTCTTAGGGGTGGCAAACAATGGCTCACTGAGCGCAGAAAACAAACTGTTGTGCAGATACCGCCCCCATATAATAAGAGACAATTCAGAGAGTTTCTTGGGACTGCCGACTCTTGCAGGTTATGGATTCCTGGGTTTGCATCTCTGGCTGCCCCTTTATACCCGCTGATAAAGGGGGATGCCTACTTCCAATGGAACCCTGAGCACAATAAGCTTTTTATAATGTCAAAAAAAGGTGCTGCTATCTGCTCCGGCCTTAGCACTCCCAGATGTAGAAAAACCCTTCACTCTCTACATCGAGGAAAAGAAAGGAATAGCACTGGGAGTGATCACTCAGACTTTGGGACCTTTGAAAAGGCCCGTAGCATTCTTATCAAAAAAATTGGACCCAGTGGCTAGCGGGTGGCTCCATTGCTTAAGAGCTATAACAGCAGCAGCCCTTCTAATAAAAGATGCTCGTATATGAACTTGGGACAGAAGCTAACCATTATAGCCCCCCATGCCCTGGAGAGCATCATCTGTCAGCCTCCAGAAAGGTGGCTATCAAACTTCAGAATAAACCACTACCAGAGCCTCTTGCTTGACAAAGGCAGAATAATGTTGGGACCCCCTGCTCCACCCAACCCGGCTACACTGCTGCCAGAAGTATCATCAGGACCCGTCGCTCATGAGTGTCAACACATACTGGCAGAGGAAAACAGTATACGACGAGACTTGAAGGATCAGCCACTGCCTCGCCCTGAAGTCGTATGGTTTACGGAGGGCACCAGCTTCCTCCAAGACGGTAAGCAGCGGGCTGGAGCACCAGTAGTTAGCGAAACTAATGTCATCTTGTTCTCTGGTCTCCCAGAAGGGACATCAGCCCAAAAAGCAGAACTGATTGCCCTTAGGAAACCATTGGAACTAGCAACAGGCAAAAGGGCCACCATATACACATTTGTCACTGCAAATGTGCAGGGGGCTACTTACCAGCAAAGGTGGCTATTAACCTCCACTGGGAAAGAAATAAAGAACAAAGATGAGATCCTCCAACTTCTCTCAGCAGTGCAGGGCCCTAAGGACCTAGCTATAGTGCACTGTCCAGGGCACCAGAAGGAAAACGACCCCGTGGCGGTTGGAAACAGAAGAGCAGATTAGGAAGCTTAATTGGCAGCCCTAAATGGAGTGACTCTTTTAAATTTTTCCACAACGGGGAGAACAAAAAGTGGTCAAAAAGATCCTAGAAGACATTTTCCAAGGTTCGGCCTGCCTAAGGTACTAGGGTCTGATAACGGACCAACATTCGAAGCCCAGGTAAGTCAGGGATTCACCAGGACCCTGGGGATTAATTGGAAGTTACATTGTGCTTATAGACCCCAGAGCTCAGGACAGGTTCAAAGGATGAATAGAACCATCAAAGAGAACTTAACAAAATTAAGCTTGGAAACCGGCATAAAAAATTGGATTATGCTCCTACCTTATGCACTGTTTCATGCAAGAAATAACCTCTCTGCCTCTTTGTGTAACTTAACCCCTTATGAAATACTCTATGGTGCCCCTCCTCCAGTAAGGGACCTAATCCCAACTCTGAGACTTAATGATTCCTTTCACACCCCCTTGCTTGACAGACTTAAAGCCTTTGAACAAACCCAACACCCAGCAATACCTGTGGAAACAGTTGGCCACTGCTTATCAGCCTGGAGATGAGGGAACCCCACATCAATATCAAGTTGGAGACTTTGTCTACGTGAGACGGCATCAGGTGTCATCCCTGGAACCCCGCTGGAAAGGACCATACCAGGTGCTGCTTATAACACCTACAGTGGTGAAAGTGGATGGGATCACTTCCTGGATCAATGTCTCCCATCTCAAGCCTGCGCCCTGTCCAGACTCCGGCTGGAAATTGGAACAGACTGGTAACCCTCTCAAGTTGTGTGTCCGTCTTGTGGGTAGGGCTATGGATTCTTCCCCTGACCACCAGCAGTCCTAATCCCCATCAGCCTGTTCAGCAACAATGGCAAGTTATAAATCCTACTGGGCAAGTAGTGTGGTCTATTTCACATAGAGCCCCCTTATGGACTTGGTGGCCATCTCTCCACCCGGACATTTGTCAGCTTGCCATAGGCCTCTCTGACTGGGATCTCCCTGACATAGAGGACCCCACTCAGATCCCACTCAAACCCAAACCAGGGCAACATAGACCACCTTACCCCATGAATTATGGATGTCATCTCCCCCAGCCCAGGTGTAAACTAGCCAGTCTTGATTTTTACGTGTGCCCAGCTGATTTCCAAAGTCGCAAACAGGCCCAACCCTGTGGAGGACCCAGTGCCTAGATCTACCAGAACCCCTCTATCATCTCATACTTCCCAGTTTCCGTTTTTGCCTACTTCTCCAGTCCAGAGTACAGGTGACTCCTCCCCCTGGGAACTAAATAAAGGAACCTTTATGGTACTGAACTCCACATAGTCAGAACTCCTTGCATTTCATCCCAGGTATTGGACAGCTCTCTAAAATATTGTGTATTGGTGCAGAAACTCCCCAGGGTGCTCTATCATGATGCAGATACATTTGAAGGTCTTCTAGGGGGACAAGAAAACCCGATTTCGCTGGGAGCCTGTGTCCCTTACTCTAGCCATCCTATTGGGGATAGGAGCTGCTGCAGGAGTGGGTACAGGAACAGCTGATATGATCCGTGGGTCACAACAAATGGCCCAATTAGAAACAGCAATATCTCAAGACTTGAAGACGTTACAGACCTTCATCACAGTTTTTCAGAAATCCTTAACCTCTCTCTCTGAAGTGGTTTTACAGAACAGGTGAGGATTAGACCTCCTCTTCATGAGGGCGGGGAGCTTCTGGGCTGCACTGAGAGAAGAATGTTGTTTTTATCCTGACCATACTGGAGTTGTAAAAGAATCCTTGAGTAAATTGAGAAAATGCCTTGAAGAGCACAAGAGAGAAAGGGATATTCAACAAGGGTGGTTTGAGTCATGGTTTACCCAGTCCCCCTGGTTAACTACACTCCTATCAGCCTTAGCAGGACCCCTGATCATCCTTATGGTGTTGCTAGCTGTGGGAACTTGTTTGCTTAATAGCATATTTACCTTTCTCCAGGCTCAGATTGGGCATGTAAAACTCATTGTAATCAGACAGAAATACGTTCCACTGGCAGAAATAGAATGTGAGACCCCGCAATAATTATGATTCATTATTTTTAAGATTAAAAGTTTTCAGAAAACGCAGTGGGAAATTAAATAATAAAAGAAATTGAAATTGAAACGTAAAGAACCAGGTTTTATAAAGTTTACAAGCTGCACTCAGAACCTGAAATTCCTGTGGCAGTTAAGACATTTCCCGGAACTGCCCATTAGATGTGTGTTGAAATCTTCCCTGACCACCTAGTTACTTAACAACCCCTTCCCAGAAACCGTGAAGCTCAGCACATATACATCTCAGGGCTTCAACCAATCAGTTTAAATGTATACCCATTCTCAGGGCTGACCAATCACCCCTGCCCGACGTGTGTCCGCCAATAAATGTGCTAATCATGTTTTAGAGTTGTTATTTGATTTTTCCGTGGTATATGATGATTTGCAAAAGGAGGCTAGAATGTATGTAAAGTCCCTGCCCTCTCTAAAGAATGTATATAAACCCTGCTCAAGTTGTTCTCGGGGCTCTTTGCTCTTTGCTCCTCTGGAGTGAGCTCTGAGCCCCAGCATGCTGGACCCCCAAAAAACCCTTGGCTGTGGCATGAGACAGTCTCTTGGTGGTCTTTTCCTCCAACATTCGACTGACCTTTTCACCTATCAAGGACCTGAGAGAGCAAAAGTCAACTCCATGTCAACTTACATATCAAACAACCTGGTCAGAATGAAGGGATGTGTCTGAATCAGCCTCTCTCTTCTTAATGTAGATTAAATGGACCAAACCAGGCCTGTGTGGACAGCTGTTCCCAGGTGCCTATGGTTGATATACCATTCTAACTTGTGAAAGTGTCACATGAAGTAGGGGCAGCCTCCATCTCATGGGACCCTTGGAAGCAATTGTTAGAACAAAGTGATTGCCAAGGCAGTGACCTCGTACAGTTCCTGAAGGAAGTGACCTACCACACTTTCTTGTTGATGGAACTCTCTGAACTTGGGATCCAGGAAGCCAGGCACACAGAGCAAGGCCCAGTCCCAGTCCCTGTGGTCTCAATTGTTTGGATTTACCAAGGACAGAGTCAGTCTTTATTGGTACCTACTTATGTGATGATGGCCAAATGCCAGGAGAGCTTTGAAGAGGGGCCTTTTCTGGGAAAGCAGGTAGTGGCTAAACCATGACTCCTGACAACTTCAAAGAGTTGGCCAAAAAGACCAGATCTGAGACAGGACATGCAATTTGGGGGGAACATAGTAAGGCCTACCAGTCAGAGGACACTCAAGATAGTCACAGACATACTTGGGGGAAGGAGGTGCCATTGTAGGTGTATGTGTTAGTGTGTGGTTTTGTCTCAGGTTCTGAGAATAGGTAGGAAAGGCGGTTTATTTGTTTAGACTGGAATGTTTCGAGAAAGTCGTTTGATAACACGAATGTTTCTATGTCTTTGTATCCCACTGTATCCGTGGTTGTAGACATTTGAAAAGTGAATGCATCAATGGTTGTGTCCTGTGTAGTAGAAAGCTACCCAGCATTCATCCCACCCAATTTAAGAATGGAGAGCGGCTTGCCTTATGGATGGGCAACACCTACTACCTTCCTAAGCTCCTCTTTTCTTCCTGAATACTGGCCACTCTCCAGGATAGCCTCATGGTTTTGTTTCCAAATATGTACCACCTCCAAACTCTGTGACATGACCATGCACTGGATAGCTGAAGGGAATGGCGAGCATCTCAGAAAACTCAGATATCAGTGTGACCAGTAAAGTCTCAGTGGAGAAACACTGCTTTGGGCCTTTTGCTTACCTATTGTTCTATTGTCCTGAATGTCAGGAAGGTCTTTGCCTCAGGCCACCCCTTTGTGAAGCCTGAAGAAAACAGTTTTTAAATGGAAATGAATGGGCATCACCTGTGGCTCTTTGCTTAATTGCTTTGGAAAGGGATGTGGCTGAATCAGCCTCTTGGCCCTGTGTGAGAGAGTCGCTCAGATTCTCAGCACCTGATGGATCTAAAGAAAGTTTCCAAGTGTGCATCCAAACCAAAATGGCCAAAAGAGCAGTTATTGTGGATGAAGGTTCTCGCCTTCCTCTGTTAGCTTCCTGACCTCCATCAAGTGAGAATATGGATCCTTTGGGTCAAATCAGTTCTTCAAACCCTGCAGAGGCTAGCCGATATGTGCTTAGGTTTTCTCATGACACCAATTCACATAAAGAATCTATACCAGACAGTCAGTAAGCCTCATTCAGGAGAAGCAGAGCAGTTATATAGCCGGCATATTTGATCACTCTTGGTTCACAGGAAGGGTGTCCAGGCCACCCTCACTTTAGGCAAACAAGGGGCAATGGTGCTTATTTTGGACAATGTCTAAGGCTGCACCCCTCATTGAAAACTTTAGTCAGAGGTTATTATGATTTTCTAGCTGCAAATTCTTTTAACTTTTGTTTATCATGGAAGGTTTTAATTTCATCTTCCATCCTGAAGCTTAATTTCGCGGGATACACAATTCTTGGTTGGACTGCAAATTGGTGCGGCCAATTTGGAAAGCAGTATGGAGATTTCTTGGAAAGCTCGGAATGGAACCACCATTTGATCCAGCTATTCCCCTACTCGGTCTATTCCCTAAAGACCTAAAAAGAGCACACTATAGGGACACTGCTACATCCATGTTCATAGCAGCACAATTCACAATAGCAAGACTGTGGAACCAACCTAGATGCCCTTCAATAGACGAATGGATAAAAAAAATGTGGCATTTATACACAATGGAGTATTACTCTGCATTAAGAAATGACAAAATCATAGAATTTGGAGGGAAATGGATGGCATTAGAGCAGATTATGCTAAGTGAAGCCAGCCAATCCCTTAAAAACAAATGCCAAATGTCTTCTTTGATATAAGGAGAGTAGCTAAGAACAGAGTAGGGACAAAGAGCATGAGAAGAAGATTAACATTAAACAGGGATGAGAGGTGGGAGGGAAAGGGAGAGAGAAGGGAAAATGCATGTAAATGGAAGGAGACCCTCAGGGGTATACAAAATTACATACAAGAGGAAGTGAGGGGAAAGGAGGAAAAATATAAGGGGGAGAAATGAATTACAGTAGAGGGGGTAGAGAGAGAAGAGGGGAGGGGAGGGGGGAGGGGGGATAGTAGAGGATAGGAAAGGCAGCAGAATACAACAGACACCAGAATGGCAATATGTAAATCAATGGTTGTGCAAATGATGTGATTCTGCAATCTGTATATGGGGTAAAAATGGGAGCGCATATCCCACTTGAATCAAAGTGTGAAATATGATATATCAAGAACTATGTAATGTTTTGAACAACCTACAATAAAAATTAATTTAAAAAAAAAATTAATTTAAAAAAAAAAAAAATAAAAAAAATAAAAAAAAAATAAAAAAAAAAAAAAAAAAAAAAAAAAAAAAAAAAAAAAAAAGAGGTTATTATGAGTGTCTATATGGAAGAAGATGAGGGTCATGTAGGACTGTTTTGGTTTTAATTGCGGTCAGATGCTACAGTCTCTGGCTGGGCACAAATCACGATTCTCCACACAGCTTGTAGATTCAAACAGCAATTCTTTATTCCCGAACTCACACAGGCCGTCTACAGACACGTTCTGGGGAAATCCACGTTCTCTGCCCAAATCCACTCTCTGACCAAATCCACTCTCTGCCCAAATCCACTACTCCTGGGCTTCTGTCTCCCAAATATACTGTCTGACCCTAAGA